>NW_026853645.1:0-116830 GCF_026571515.1 Ruditapes philippinarum | reverse complement strand
TGTCATGGCCACAACAACCAGACCCATACCCCCAGGGTCAAGGTCGCACTTGCTCAATTAAGGTTAACATTGTCTATTTGAGGGTATAATGTTGTGTCCTGTCATTACTTTTTTATCTTTGAAGGGGGATTTTGTAAATATTTGCCATAATTATTCACAATAAAGAGAAGATGTGTCCCTGCGTAACAACCGGTCACCTCACCATCCAAGTAAGGTCACACTTGGAGTCAAAGATTAACATAGTCTGTTAAAGGGTATATTTTGCGTCGCCGTCCGGTCCATAACTTTTTCATATATCAAAGGATTTTAAAAATACTTGGGCACAAATAGTCACTATAAAGACGATGTATCATGGCAACACCGCATCCCACCATCCAAGGTCAAAGTCACATTTCGAGGTCAAAAGTTAACATAGTCTGTTAAAGGGTAGATATGTGTCCATCTAGAACTTCTTCATAGTTGCAAGGGATTTTGAAATAACTTGGCACAAATAGTCACAATAATAAGATGATATGTCAAGTACAACACCTGCACCCTACCTCCAAGGTCAAGGACACACTTAGAGGTCAAAAGTTAACCAGTCTGTTATATGGTATATTTGTGTCCCGTCCATAACTTCTTCATAAATCAAGGGATTTTGAAAAAAACTTGGCAAAATAGTCACAATGATAAGATGACAATGTCATGCATAACACAAGTGTCCCTACTCCAAAGTCACGGGTCACATGTAGAGGTCAAAGATTTATCAAAGTGGTTATAGGGTATATTTTGTGTCAGTCCATAACTTTTGTCATAGATCAAGGGATTTTAAAAAATAACTTTGCACAAATAATCATTATAATAAGACGATATGTCAGGCCCAAAAACATGGATTTCCTACCTCCAAGGTCACACTTGGAGGTCAAAGATTAACAATAGTCTGTAAGAGGGTTCATTTTGTGTCCGCATCTAGAACTTTTTCATATTGTTTCAAGGGATTTTAAAAATACTTGGTACAAATGGTTAAAATAATAACATATGTCATGCCAAACCTGCACCCCTACCTCCAAGATCAAGGTCACACTTAGAGGTCAAAGCTTAACATTCATTTTATTTCTTTAAAATTTATTGTTGCATTTGCAAGATCTAGCATTGACATAATTTTTGGACTGAAAGTCCTAAGATCCCATACTCAATCTTTTGAAACAGCATAATTTTACGCTTCATATAAAACTTACCCGAGGCGGGGGCCCAGGTACTTCTGTCCCAAATTCTTGTTATTTAATAAAATATCTTTTGTTCCCTGAACAGTAATTTATGTGATTTTATGAAAATCCTTATGCAAGACTGGATGCCGTAATGTCAAGGCAAATGTATACCTCAGTGATTGCAGTGCTTTGATTTAGAACGTTATCTTGATCACTTTATTCAAACTGCACTAATCAAATATTTTTTTAACGTCTGGTGGCTTTTTTTTAAGGTTTTTTTATATATAAACTATATAACCAGAAAAATAAAAACAATTATATGTATTCATATGAAAAATGGCGACTCATATGAAAATTCCAGTAAATGAGGCTTTTTTTAATACACATTCCCGGGCTTTTCGCACAAAAGTTATACCATTAGATGCGGAATTTATTTTGGAATAAAATGGTATAGCTCTATACTAATTTAAAATTATTTCGGACTCGGCCCGGTGAATTTTCGTACTATTAGTTTATAGTAAATCAGTCAAATTTTGAGGTTTAATTCTGGATTCCAATGTTCTTGATGAATTATATACTGTCTTCAACTTTATACATTAACACTATCTAAGTCAAATGATGCCAACAATATAATAGGTTAGCCATCTAACTTTTTTCAGATTCTTCATTCTGTCTGTAACACTGTTTAAAAATTCACCACTTTAAAAACTCCTGACAGCTGGTGGGTAGTACATCTTTAATCCTTCCACCAACAAATGAGTTCCTGGAGAATCACAAAAAACAAACTTTTAAAGTCATCATATAAACACAAAAACTACACACATGCAATAAATACACTTTAACTTATGAACAATCTAACTAGAGATGACTTAAATTGGGCCATTTCATAATTTTAAAGACTACTTTCTAGACTAATGGGTGGGTCTAATTCGTGTACCATGGGTTGAGACCTAAATGAATCCAAAATTTAAGTTAAGCCAAACTTTATACTCATTTCCTAGTAATTTAGTTTTATACAAATACAGTCATATAGGTTTGACATGTCCTCTAACAAATTACATTAATGCGGTAAAATTTCTTAAATATGAACCTTCATGCGAAAAGTCAGGCTCGGCCAATAGAATTTTACGCAAAAATTTATATTCTACAAATTCTGTCATATCTTTTGATTCTGTAAATGGATTTTTCTTTGAATAAAGTTTAATGTTACCGGCTAATGTCATAACAGTTACTTCTATGAAAGAATAAGACCCTTATTGCTTAAAATTGTAATAGAAACTCATTTCTTTAAATGAGAGCATGATAATTTTGGGGTAAAATACAAGTAATCCCAAATTAAATGTGCTTTTTTCAAAATTTTTTTTCCTTCAATATTGTTAATAAAACTTACTGATTATGATTTTTACCTATATACCATGGTAAATAAAGTAAAGAACCAACATACCACCCTACATTGTTTGCTTAAGATATCAATAAAAGACAAACAGAGGTAAATCTTAAGGTTAGCAAAGAGGTTACCATATCACGCATGGGCTATGTCTTTCTGAAAAGTAAGATTAGCCAACTCTCACACAATAAGGCTTTAAAAAGATGACACATACTGTCCCCCACTTTAAATCATTGAGAAGTCTTTAATATAGTCAGAATTAAGAAATTTTCTCCTGAAATACATCAAAATAACTACCCAAATATTACCGAGCATTGGGAGGCGCTACCGGCCAATAGCTGAAGTTCAAACTAGACATAATTATTACCCTTCTCAATGTGTCCTGACAAAGCTGCTGCAAAAACAGAGCTGAAGGAGTCCTTCTATAGATCTTTACAGGATAAGGTAAGGTCATATACTCAAAACCAGGCTTTTTGGTAACTGCATGGTCGAAAAATATGAACACTAGTACATGCTTAAAAAAAATTATAAGGGGCATTTATGCTGTAAATTCTATCTGAAAAAGAAAGAAAATAATGTCTTAATTAAATAAATGGCTAGATTTGCTAATTCCACAAGAGCTTATATATAAGTATTGTGTTCTGAAAAATGCATGCCTGCATGAAAATAGCAGTTTAGACATTATAAACCTAACCTAATTTAACTGCTGTAGCAGCTACAAAAACAAAACATTATATCAACTTTGTGTTATTCTAAATGAGCAATTAATCCATAAAATAACACTGTTTAATGACTAGAAAATCTTTTATGTGTATATATTACTAGCAAATACATTCTGCAACACAGCAAAACATCAAGTTTCACTACACTGAAAATGCCTATATTTCCAAAATATAAATCACATTTGTCTGTTCAATTGTTAGTTCTTCTTCATTTAAATACAGGACAATAGTGAATATTTACATACTGATTACTACAGATCAATCCTTTGCTGAAACATCAAAACATATAATGTGTGGTCCATATGAGCAATAGGCATACTATGGTGCTTGTTCGAATCCCATGGCCGGTGAATCTTGGGCCCCTTAAGAGCTGTCTGGAATGAGCTTGCCATCACTTTTTTTACCAATGTAACAATCTGAAACACACACTCCCCAATTCCTTCAATGCATAATTTTATCCATAATTTAAGATGCATTTCTCTAAAAATTATCATTTTCTATATAAATCTTATAAAAATTAAGCTTAGATTTAATAGCATATTGCTTAACACAGGGTGCAAAAATAAAAATTTTATCAAATCTATAAACTGCTTTTTACAAAATTTAAATTTCATTTTTTTAATTCTAAATTTATTTTTACAGTTTTTAATTCAATAAATGTGGTTTAATCCTTCATGCAAAAGCTCTGTACCCTTCTCCCTGCTTACTGACACAGTAGCAGACATCTACATTTGAAGGGGAGATAAAACAACACAACAACATAATGTCCCAATTTAAAATGTCAAATTTTAAAATTTGAAATAAAATTTAAAATTTTCAAACCTGTCAGTAATCCTTTATTTTCCCTGACTTCTATTCATAAACACAACACTGATGCAAAGTTTTCATCCATATCCATCAACCAGTTCCCATTTTTGACATTTTTATCTTATCTTGGACTCGGCCCGGTGAATTTTCGTACTATTAGTTCTATAGTAAATCAGTCAAATTTTGAGGTTTAGATTCTGGATCCAATGTTCTATGATGAATTATATAACCTGTCTTCAACTTTATACATTAACACTATCTAAGTCAAATGATGCCAAAATATAATAGGTTAGCCATCTACTTTTTTCAGAAATCTTCATTCTGTTGTAACACTGTTTAAATTCACCACTTTAAAAAACTCCTGACAGCTGGTGGGTAGTACATCTTTAACCTTCCACCAACAAATGACGTTCCTGGAGAAATACAAAAAACAACTTTTAAAGTCATCATATAACACACAAAAACTACACACATGCAAATAAATACACTTTAATTATGAACAATCTAACTAGAGATGACTTAAATTGGGCCATTTCATAATTTTAAAGAACTACTTTCTAGACTACAATGGGCTGGGTCTAATTCGTACCGGGTTGAGACCTTTCGTGTTATTTTGGAGTGTACACAAGACGTACGTGTGATTATCACGGCACTACTACCAACCGTGTGATTATAACGAAGCGTGGTAATACCAAATAGTAGAATTCTAAAAAAAAATACATTAAACGCAGAACTGGTTTTTTAGAATACAATAATCATAATTTATCATTCGGATAAAACTGATTAATTATAAAGTCGTGTCCTGTGATTATCAGGCACTACCCTAGTCCAATATATTAGACGTTACAGGCTTGTTATAATAGTTTTTGTCGGTCAAGCCTGGACGTCTAATAGTTATTGCTAAAAAAACGCATAGCATCATAAAAAATTCAAAAAATGTCTATTGTCCTGCCTTTCAAGTTTATTCAAAAGCTTTATCATATTTTCTTTCCCAATTTCATGCTCAATCATACCAAAAACTGTCAAACGATGTATTTATCAATTTAAAATAAAATATAAACATCAATCTATTTTTGTCTATCAGCCATACTGGTTAAGCAAGGTGATTACAGATTGATTCCAAATTTTTGAACGGAAAAAATATATTCGAACACACTGACGGTGCATGGGCAATTTATTTCGTTAAAAAAATATTCCGTTAGATTGTTCTGACTCAATTAAACGCTTGCATTTGAAATTAGCCAATCAGATTTCGCCGCACTTTAACGGCCGCCATTTGTTTATCGGCTGTAAAAGGAAAATTGAAATACATGAGAGGATTTAATCATGATTTTTCGGATGTGACAGTTTTAATTATTTTGACAAAAGGTATTTATTTTTTTAGTTTTGTTCATAAATAGGTCAAAAAATATGTAAATACACGCTGTCTTCATTGTTTTTCGTTCCGCCCGATTTTCTGGCGGAACATGCTATGGTTTTTGAGCAATTTCGATATGACGTTGCTTTGACCAGAAGCAAAAATATCTCAAAGCGACGTTATATTTATAGGACTAGGCACTACCCATAACCGTGCCCTTATTACGCCGCCCACAATAATCACACGCTGGTCACAGAACCGAACCACTTTATAAATTCATCGTCGGATACCCACGATTGATAAACATGTCACATAACATGCAATCAAAAAATAAATTGTTAATGGTTCGGCCGTGGGTATCCGACGATGTATAAATTGATTACACAGTTGAAAAATTCAAATTGTAAAATTTGTGTCAACGTTGCTTGAATAGTCAGTAGAACCCCGTGACCTTAAATATATATCAATTACCTTCTCATTGAACTCCTTCACTGTTACGTATGTATTAATATGTTCAAAGCACTAAATATATAAAATATAACTTTATATATGTATACAGTCTACAGTTATTTAATGAGGTAGTTTTGTAAAGGGACGTAACTTTGTCTGTCCTGTGTTTTCCTGTTGTTAGAAATGTTTTTAATAATCAATTATTCTGAAATTTAACAATTTTGGCTCATTTTGTACATATATTTTTACCGTTGCCCATTTATCATCCTAATCACAACTGTGTTTTGTCTTATAATTAAACCTGTTTGGATGCAAATGTGTGTATTCAATGTTCTCAAATGGAAAAAATGACACATCAATGATTGTCTATTTACATCCCCTGGCAAAATATAAAAATCACACATAGCTTATTATCAATATTTAAAAATCACAACTGTCTTGAACACGAAGTGAAAACACGATAAATATAACACATTCAAAAATTAGAACTAAAACTTTAAAAAATATATTTATCAGAACATAATAATAATTATAATTATTCATCACGAAAGGTTGTCATAATTATTTAAAAATCGCTGCAATACATGCTTTTTTAAAACACTTCCCGTGTGTTAGAAAATTTAATAATTAACACAAAAATTATACTATTAGATGCGGAATTCATTTTTAAATAAAATGGGTGTATGATTTAACCATTTTGGAGTAAATCTTAGACCGTACGTGTGATTCTAACGGCACTACCCCAACCGTGTGATTATTACGGGCCGCCGCGTATAATCACACGCGTGGTAATATTAAAGCTGTAGCGTAATAATCACACTGGTGGAAATAATTTCTCATAATCACTAACACAATGATTATTATAATTACTAAGAGGGTCATCATTACTATGTGGAGCTGCATGGCGACAACCAATATCATCATTGCCATTCAATGTGGTCAGTACCAGTACTATCGTCATTGAAAGATATTTTCTTTGTAATAAAAAAACCTTAAAAACAAAACTATGATTATTAATTACGATTGGTCATCTTGTTGTCATAAAAAAGAAATCCATAAAATGCTGTATTATTGAAAAAGAAATTATATTGCGGAAAACCTTTTGGAAAAAAAATGTATTATTAGTATGTCTGATTAAGTATATGACAGTACGTCTGATCATCACGTTATTACCACACACCCACTAGAGCGAAATTCATCACCAACACAATGAATAGCTTTTGTTACGAAGAGGGTTATCGTTATTTAGTAGCATTGAAACAACAATACCCTTATTATATAGCTTACATGTTTCCCCCTTAATTTCGGACTATTTAGCCAGCATCAACCTGCACCAATTTATCTTTACCTTAAAAGATTAGAAGATGTGTTATCAAATTCTTAAGGTACACTGATGAATAATAAGAGCTAGTTTTCACATATACTGAATTTAACTTACTTTTATATCATATTATATTATGTAATTAGCGCGAATCCGTAATTGTGCCTTTTTTACATTTCACGTAACTTGTAATTGAGAAAAATTTCATATTCATTATATGAAACACGAAAGCAATATTTTTTATTTTTCATAAACTACTGAAATAGTGTTGATGTCTTAATTGTTGAAAACTTCTGTAAACAGAATACATTATCAAAAGGGAATGTACACGAAATCCCAAATAAAATGCTGTTTTTGCTAAATTTACTATGGCAAATATACGCCCTAATTTTCACATAAGTGTTGACAAGCAAGAAAACAACAAGCTAAAATGTAAGGTACTTTTATTTTAAATAGCATTCAAGTAAATATATACAGCTTTAATTGTTGGGCCGACCTAACAAAGTTTTGACCAGATTCCATCAAGAATAACAAATATAGATAAATAAACATTCAGCAACTATAACAAAATATGTTAGGCTGACCCAACAAAACTTTAGAAATCACAGTCATTCAAAAACTACAGCTTACATCAGGAATAACAAATATTAAACATTTATAAAAATTTACAAAATATACAAATGTGTTGGGCTGGCCTAACACAAAGAAATCAGCCATTCAAAAACTATCTCAAAATAATGTTTGATTGATGATATCTTAAAGTTTTAACTGTTAGGCTGGCCCAACAGACAAAAAACAAGTTAATAAAAATATCACTTCATTGCTTCATACAGCTTTGTTAGCTGACCCAACAAACTTTTGAAAGGGATGTCTAACCTATATTCCAATCAAAATTGTTCAACCAGTTTATCGTGTTAGGCTGGCCTAACACACTTTTGACCAGATATATTTATGAACATTCAGAAACTTAAACAAATGTGTTAGGCTGCCCTAACAAATCTTTAGGAATCACAGTCATTCAAAACTACAGCTTACATCAGGAATAACAAATATTAAAACATTTATAAAAAATTTACAAAATATACAAATGTGTTGGGCTGGCCTAACACAAAGAAATCAGCCATTTCAAAACTATCTCAAAATAATGTTTGATTGATGATATCTTAAAGTTTTAACTGTTAGGCTGGCCCAACAGACAAAAACAAGTTAATAAAAAATATCACTTCATTGCTTCATACAGCTTTGTTAGCTGACCCAACAAACTTTTGAAAGGGATGTCTAACCTATATTCCAATCAAAATTGTTCAACCAGTTTATCGTGTTAGGCTGGCCTAACACACTTTTGACCAGATATATTTATGAACATTCAGAAACTTAAACAAATGTGTTAGGCTGCCCTAACAAATCTTTAGGAATCACAGTCATTCAATACTACCGCTTACATCAAGGAATAACAAATATTATAACATTTATAAAAAATTAAAAAATATACAAATGTGTTGGGCTGGCCTAACAAAATTTAAGAAATCAGTCATTCAAAAACTATCTCAAAATAATTGTTTGATTGATGATATCTTAAAATTTAGACTATTAGGCTGACCCAACAGACAAAAAACACAAGTTAATAAAACATGCTATATACAGCTTTGCTAGGCAGGCCAACAAAATTTTGAAAGGAATATTTAACTATATTCCCTTCAAAAATTGTACAAACCATATTCTAATCAAAAATAACAATTAAATAAGATTATAGACTTTATATAAACGAAACGTTAGGCTGGCCTAACAAACTTTTGACCAGCTTTTATCAGGAATAACAAACAGTACACATTTTATAAAAATAAGAAAATAAAAGGAATGTTCTCATGTGTTGGGTTGGCCTAACAAAATTTTAGAAATCATCATTCAAAACTATCGCAAAATAACTATTTGAATGATGTTATCTTAAAATTTAAACTGTTAGGCTGGCCCAACAGACAAAACCACAAGTTAATAATTCATTGCTATATACAGCTTTGTTAGGCTGGCCCAACAAATTTTTAAAAGGATTTTTTCAAAAATTGTTCGACCAGTTCATTGCGTTAAGAACAGTCATTCAAAAACTATCTTGATTGATGATATCTTAAAATTTAAACTGTTAGGCTGACCCAAAAGATAAAAACACAAGTTTAATAAAACTATGACTTCGTTGCTAAATACAGTTTAAATAGTTAGGCTGGCCTAAACTTTTGAAAGGAATATTCAATAATTGTTTGGCCAGTTTACATCATAAATTGACCAGATATTTCTTTAAATATTCAAGATGTAATACAAATGTGTTAGGCTGACCTAACAAAATTTCAGAAATCAGTCATTCAAAACAATCTGACAAAAACTGATTGATTGATGATATCTTAATGTTGCTGGCCCAACAGACAAAATCACAACTTAGTAAAGTATCAATTCATTGCTATATACAGCTTTGTTAGGTTGGCCAAACTAACAAAAACACCAGTTGATAAAAATATCAATTCATTGCTATATCTGACCAGTTTAGTTTACATCAGACAATAAAATAATTTATAATTAAAATTGAGAAAATTTCATATTCATTATATGAAACACGAAAGCAATATTTTTTATTTTTCATAAACTACTGAAATAGTGTTGATGTCTTAATTGTTGAAAACTCTATCTTATAATAATGATATATATGTAATGCATATTCTGAAATAATTGACAATGTTTTCGCTAACATATCCCTGACATATTTCTGAGTTACATTGCTATTCTATTCTTTATTCCACTCAGATCATGCAAACATGAGAAAATAATACATTTGCAATAAACATAATAAACGAGGCTAAGAACCATATATAAATATCGCACAATATATTAACTATAGCGGGAAAGTTAACAACAATATCAAATATCAACAAATATAACTTCGAAGTTATACAGATCAACACTTTTTTCAGGTTCATGAGTCATTTGACAGCATATGCACATGTACATTCTTTGGTGTATCAAAAACGGAACGTGGTTTTTATATAAGTTTAAAATTATGGAAATGTCATGCCAATTAAAAAAGAATTCACACCTTCATGGACCTCTGCTTTCCGTATACTTAACCCTTTTTCACACCATTACTATAACTAGATCTTTGCCATTTCGAGTCTTCCTTTTATTTATTTATTTATTTATTTATTTATTTATTTATTTATTTATTTATTTATTTATTCTGTTCATTTAATTTTGGATTTTACTATTATCTTGAATTGCATGCAAACACACAAAGCGCAACAAATAAGACTTAATTTATATATTTCAGCTAAAAAGGGGGACTAATATAAAAAAAACGGAGGGAAATCCATGAAACAGACTTTTTTTAACTATTTTAAAACAGAGAAACCTAAACTAAAAAATATTTTTTCAATTGTATCAGGCATTATTCATATTAATGTCTGTATCGAAAGATTGCACGCTGATATTTAGGAAAGAACAATTTCTGTTTTAAGTTTACATTTTAAGATACCCCTATGCGGTGGAAAATCATAGCTTTTTAATAAAATTTACACCATTAGACGCGGAAATCATTTAGGAAAAAAATGATATATAATTCAAGAATATTAAGTGTAAATATAATAACGTCCGTGTGATTATCACGGCACTACCCCAAACCGTGTGAAAATTACGACCCTGCGTAATAATCACACGCGTGGTAATATTACCACGCATGTGATAATTACGCGACACCGGCTTAAAAAAAACACTAAAAGAGTGAGCCATAACGTGGTCAAACTGTTCGAACGAGCAAACAGGTAATAATCTTATAATCAACACTTAAATGTCGTTTTTGTTATGTTTATTTACACAAAGGTGGTATGCAGTAATAATACAATCGTTATATTTTTAAACAAAACGCATTAATGACATGATATAACCATGATATACATGTAACCAACCGGTCTATTACAAGGTCAATTCTTATTCAAAATTTACAGATCTAATTTATAATATACATGATATGGTTATCGTTGATACGTACATATTATCTCTTTTATTGAAACTTTAAAAACATATTTACATATCAGAATTTATTTCCATGAATGTACAATTGGTGACTTTATAAGATTCTAACACCTACTAGTGCTTTAGACCTACAATGATTAATACTTGGAGACTGAAGTCGCTTAAACATGACGTATTCCGCCTCAAGCAAATACATGTATATCTCACATAAAAAATGTAAAAAACCCACGTCTTTTACCTGACAAAAGAAATTTCAAAATTGAAATTTAAAACGAAATGAATGTAGATTGCATATTTTTTTCCAATATTTATTATGTCATTGTCCTTTTTAGTACACATGTTGTAATATTTATGAAGTAACTGGTGTCTTTGTAACATTTTTGTAGATTAAAATTGAAAAGATTATAAAAGACATTAGGTTGATATTCTTACGTTTTGTATTTTAGGCTATATGAAAATATTATTCGGCGTTTAACTAAAACGAAAAGTCATTCCTGCGAGTTTATGTTGGAGATTATTTAACGACCAATTTGGTGCTAGGTTGGGTAAGACACTATGTAACGTTTCATTTTCTCACATGATCAGACTCAAATCAATAGTTGTTCTAATTGCTTCAGAGGGATCAGCTATTTTCCAGATTTATTCATTTTGTTAAATTTTTTACAGCTGAAATTGTTAAGGTTAAATTTCAGTCTTTTTTTTCCACATCGACACAGTAAAGGTCATATCGCGATGTTCCAGCTTTACTGGCTTTAGACCTCAGATGCTCTTCCATTCATTATTTCAGGCACGAACGGGCACCTGAGTAGAACCACCGACGTTCCGTAAGCTAGCTGGATAGCTTCCTTACATGAAAGAATCCAAAGTCCCTGTCGGGATTCAAACCCACAGAAGTGAGGGGCAAGTTGTTTGAAGTCAACGACCTTAACCACTCAGCCACGGACGCCAATTTTAAATTTCAGTAAAATGGTGATATAAAGAAAAAAATGATAAACTGTATTATTGATAAATAGGTTAAACAAGTTTTCATCCGTTAAAATCATATAGGGCTGTTCTTTATTGTATGGATACATGTATATGCTTTCATAATTATGTTCTTCTTCTGACAATTTCAGTTCAGGAATATAGTGTGGGTCTTATCTAAAATATCACGTTGATATTTAATGCGGGATTTTTTCTTTATCAGGAAATTTTACTTTCATATAGAGGATATTTGTTTAGTTCAGTGTAAGATCGGAATATATTTCACCGAGTGAGCACCAAAAGGTATACTTTCACGAGTAGCCAACTGAAATTTCACGAGTGAAAATATATTTCAAATCTTACTAAACTAAACAAATTTTCTTTTTATTAATATGCAAAGAAACGTTTTAAAAGGACATTTAACCTAATATTGAATGCAGCCACGCGCCAAATAATAATATAAACGTGACGTCATTTACGACGTCACGTCATTAAGTTGGTTCCCAGTACTGTGCACGCTGGTATTTCACTGAAATAACGTAAGGGGCTTAAATTCAAAACAGTGAAATTATCAAAGTGGTAATTTCACTGTTTCAAACAGTGAAATTACCATTTTTATATCACTGATATATTTCTATAAACCACCGAAAAGCATGTAATAAATACCAATAATACAAGTAATAAAAATGTTAAAGGGAAACATTTAATCATTATTCGTGAAACGTTTAAAGCAGCACGCCTCCATATTCATTTCAATTTTTATAAAAATTTTAAAATTTTAGAAATGTTTTTTAAAGTAAAATATTGTGAGGTAAATTAACAAATAAAGTAATTTACATATTGCAATCGGCACTTACAATCCAAGTAAATGACAATAAAGTGGTAAAATATGCAAAATAAGCGTTAGTAACGCAGTAGAAATATGGTGATAAAATACTGCAAGATCAGTCTTAAACCGCACATAACATGTAAAATTTAAGTTGGATCTTGAATGTTTTTATTTTCTTTAAATGTTAGTACATTTTTTTAAATATTAATTTTCTTGAAATATTTTGGCTCAGGCGTGCAGCTTTAAAGAGTATTTTGAAAAGAAAAAGTATACACAGTTTCTACTGCAGGCTCATCCTCTTCATTTCATCTCTAATAGACCAACAAGACTTTGATAACGTGTAAACATGTTCTTCCCAGCAAACAAAAGACGTTGTACCAACGTTGTACTGACGTTAGACCCTGACGTTGGGTAAACGTTGGCAGAAGGTTGGATTTGAAAGTTTTTTAGACGTCAGAAACCGACGTCTACACAACGTCATAAAATGACCTTTATCCAACCTTTTCTGACCATAATCCAACCGTTTCTGACCATTATCTGACCATAATCCAACCTTTTCTGACCATTATTGGGACATAATCAAACCTTTTTCTGACCATAATCCAACCTTTTCTGACCATTATCTGACCATATGCCAACCTTATCTGACCAAATTTTCTAACCATGATTTAACCTCATTCAAAACTTTTGGAATATGATTTTTTTTTCATTTTAAAGCTCTTTAATAGGGTTAAAAATAAGCATTCTTATGATTTTAGCAATTTATTTTATACTCGGAATCACAAGTACAAAACAAGAAATGTGGTACTATATATAACAAATGCAAGATTTACATAATATTTTTTGAAACTATTTAACTTGACGGTATGTACTTTAATAACGCTTCATGTATTAATTAAGCATGTTAAACAAAATCCTTCTTGAATATTAACACTGACATTTTATATAGCAAACATCCATGCATGTGTTTTTTCTTATATCACCACTGAACTGATCACTCTGAGTTTGGGATTTTTCAATCATCTATCCAACTCACTAAATGTATATTTGTCTTTGTATTTTATAACTGAATCTAGATCTGAATGTTAAATGGAACAATATTCTGAATATTTTGTTATAACTATAAATAGCAATGTTCATGTATCTTCATTAGTATTCTAGCTTCTTTCGTCCTCCTCCACTATGTCGATCTGGGGCATACTTTAAGCGTATCATTACCGTCTCCAACCTGAGATCTCATCACACTTTCTGAAATTAAAAAAAAAAAAAATAATCAGTTACAAGTGCAAGAAATAAATCACTTTACATATTATAATTAAACGAAATTCTAACAAAACTCTCCAACTACTTAAAAAGATACATGCACTTATTATTTTTAATTTAGTTTAAAACCATGTAGTTTCGTGTACCTACTGTATATATCTATTAATTTTGATAAAAATGGCTTCGTGAAGAATTTCATTATAAAATCAAGGGTAATAAGATCACTGTATTTTCTATAATATTTTGAAATATACCTGTCACAAAATCTTGGTAGGTTTTCATTTTTCTTTTCCTCTAAATATTTTCATCTTTCTCATGAACTTTTGACACATGTTGAATTATCATACTTTTCACAATCTGAAAGACGAAATATAATCGTTTTAGAATTTAACCATGTGGTGAAAGGATGTTTGTCTAATACAATAGGCAAAATCAAATTACTATTAATCTTAGTTAACTCATAAGCGCATGAAAAACTGATATAACAAATTAATTCTACTCCCGCAAAAATTGATATTGTTATTTTTTATATTCAAAGTACTTTGTACAAATGCTCATACAACATCAAAGAAATTCACATGTTACTGTCATTTTTATAGATATCATCTCTGCCCAGCATGATCTGGTCTGCTAAGTGTATATAGGACAGACTGGCTTAGTGTAAAAACGTTTTATGATACGAGCATACAACTTGTTGATAAGCAGGCTATTTAACAAACTATTACTTTTATTGATTTATAACTATGATAATGTGTTTTCTGATTGATAATATGTTGTTTGATTACATTAATAAAAAGATAGCTAGTCAAATACTATGTGCTTTCAGATATATCTTACAAAAGTCGTATCATTTACATGTATCAAATGCCATGAATCATTATCATAATATAAGAAACACATGGTATGCTTACAGTATGGGTAAAGTACTACAATTAACAACGAGTAGTTTAACAACTACACAGATATCAAAATCAAACTGCATCTGATACATGTGTAAATGACTGGCCCCTCATATAAGTGAAATTCATGTTGATAAGAAATAAGAGGAATTTTCATTTACCAGCATTTGAATAATAAGAGTCTTACGTACTGCATTTAACTTTTTATTGATTTCAATTGCTAGGATATTTCCTACCATTGATTGTGCATTTATTTGGCATGGCGATATAGTGTGGGAAAAATGATCCGATTATACAGACTGTTCTATAGCAAATGATAAAGTGTTCTTACGTGGAAACAAAAATATTTATCTCGCGAAATCACGTGACATTAAGTTTTACCAGTCAAACATTTCAATGATCAAATAACCATCGAATCCATGCAAACATGCGGTATTTTAGCATTGAAAAACAATATATAATGTTTGCCTACCTTTTTCTTTTGTTTGGAATACACAACTTTGTCTGTCAACCCGTCGTTTTTTATCCGCCAATACAATTGAATTTCAAATCCGATAAGTCGCAAATTCGAATTTACTAAATTATTTACCACTATAAAATGAAGCCCTCAAAAATGATAACAACTTCATTGTAAATTATATAAACACTTCTTAGACTAATTCGAGGAGATAAGATATTATTTAAACGAAAATAGAGCAAATATATTTCATACTGATCTGCGACTATCCGTTTACAGAGCGCCACCTATCGAATATCGTACGTTAGCCACCCACGTGATACTGTTGTTTTGATGGAGAAAATAAATATATAATGTTCCCTTTCTAAACTTAAACTTAAAATTCTCGCTGTTTATGCTTTCATTTATATATATATTGGTTTCATAAATTAAATTTACCTATTGTCAGATTACCGACCAAAACCCGACGTCGAGCCGACGTCAAAATGCAACGTCTGTTAGACGTCGGGGATTCAACGTCGATTTGACGTTGTATGAAGGTCACCGACGTCGCGACCAAAATTCAACGTTGATCCAACGTTGGGTCAACGTCGGGTTGTACATTCACTGTGTATACTCGTACACCAACGGTTATTTATAGGTACTGTACAACGCCGTTGAATATTTTTAAATAGAAACAGGCGTTTAATTAAATAAAAAGTTTCTCAAGTTTCAACGGTTTCGTTTGATGATATATATAGCATTCTCTTATATAGAATGTTTATTTACTGGGACGAGATATTGTATTGTTACAGGAAACCGAAATATCCAAACATTGTAATTGATATGATTTATCACAACTATCTACAAACAGGAGCCCTTGTGGTTCAATGTCATTTCTCATTACTGTGAAATATAACCAAGTGACACCTCATTTTATATTCAAATAATAATTTGCTCATTGATAATTATATTGTCGCATTGTCAATTATTGCAAACATTGAACGAATATTGAAACATTTGAAATGTTTATTTTATGCCTATTTATGTATGTTATATTATTGCTATTTGAATGTAATGGAATACTTGTATTTAGTTGTAGTACTAATCTCAGACTGTAAAGGCATGTACTGCATTGCGTAGAACGTATGATATTCTTCTAAACAATATCTTTCTTAGTTGTTTCATTGTATTTCTTTCATATTCAAACTCAAGGGAGAGAGTGGTGCAAAATTCATCCTATTCTCCTGCGCATCTGTCTTATATTTCACTATCATTTTGAAGTAACGTGAATGTATTCAGTGAGATGCGAAGGGAGCGTAAATATATGCATGTATCGTATAGATTTAGCATTTTGAGATACTAGTATCCAAAAGTAAACACATAGACTCATGGTAACTATCTAATTTATTTTATATTAATGAGATACATTGTTTTCTGATACAGTCAGTTTTACATCAAGCCAGTCCAAAAATATCTTTCTAATACTGCAATTTTCCTGAACAACCTTCCACAAAATTCGATCTGTCAAATTTTGAGTGTTGTCAAAATGTTAGAAGCTTGATTCCTGTAATCATTCCGAGAGATAATTCACGTCACACACCATCAGTTGGTCTCTCACCGTTCCAATGACAAGTTTTCCGTTCGCGTATGTGGCGGCCGTAGATGCTACAAGTTCAGAACCATCATCCGAGTACATCTCTTCTATCTCAGAAACCATGTTGTCACGCATTTTAAATCGGAGTACCTAGAAACGAATTGTGACTGAATAAGTTAAAGGATATTTATATAAATTTGTTAAAATTCATAGTGTCCAAAATGTAAACAATTTGTTTTAAATTAGTTTGCATTCTTTTGAAAAGCAAATGAGAAATTTAAAAGAATAAAAAAGCAAAACGAAAACTCACATTAGCTAAAACATATGTATTTAAAAAAAGGCAAAATAACAATTTTAAGGTTCATTTAAGACTTAAAAGAATTATCATGTTTCATTTTGCAAAAGATTTTTTATTTCTGTGCTCATGTTATTTTTTCTAAAAAAAAAACCAATTGACCATACAGCGGCTTAGCCATTTTTATCTTCTCTGCATGTTTTTGCATTTAGTAGGAGTACCATTCTAGTGATTAAACATGTGTATGCC
This sequence comes from Ruditapes philippinarum, assembly GCF_026571515.1. Taxonomy (NCBI): domain Eukaryota; kingdom Metazoa; phylum Mollusca; class Bivalvia; order Venerida; family Veneridae; genus Ruditapes; species Ruditapes philippinarum. The sequence continues at coordinate 99,057 of NW_026853645.1, read as the reverse complement.
AGTTAAAAACATGATGTTTACATTTTGCTACCTTTATCACAAATTATTTCGCAATCAGCGCTAATTTCTGTATGTTAGACACATCTATTACGTAATGATTCCATTTAAACACACGCACGTTGCCCTTGCTGCATAGAGAAATAATAAAATTGTTCACTGCTGATGTTTAATTAGCCTTTGAATATCAGCATAGTGGTCTATTTGACAATGAATCATTATATAAGATACCTGAGATGGAAAAGCAAATCCGAAGAAATTTAAAACGCTGTCTGTAATCTTATACGCTATTGGATGAGAAGCTATATAAAGATCTCCAGTAGAAGAATCAACATCAATATTGTCCAGCATTGTGTTCGCATACACTTCCTAGAAAATATCAAAACAAATTTATGCTGTTTACTGACAAGTAATACATTAAGAAACAAAATAAATCTGGAAAATAATGTTTGTTTATTTCACTATTTTTACGCCGCTTTTTATACGTTTTGTTCATTCCTCGGCAGTCAGTCAACCTAATCGACTTTCCTTAAAAACTTAATAGAAATAAAGCATTTCTCTACAGATGATCGACCTCTGATTCCATGCAATTTCTGATTCAGCGGTGAGAAACAAATGACCATCAGACTTAACGCAAGAGATCAGATGTCATTGAGACATTTCGACAGTTCCTGCGACTCCTGCTCTCCTTATCGAGCTATGATGGAGTACCACGAGTATAATGAAGATAAAGACTATTTGCTACAAATTGCAGGCAACTTTTTACTGAGTCTGTTAATTGGAAACAATCTATCGATTTTGCAATATTGCTACGAAATTATTCATTCTTCGTGGTAAGATAAGCTTTCAATACAGCTGAATTCATTTTATGATAAGATATTTATGATGTAATAAGACTAGATGATAAAAACGATGTAAAAACGCTTACCCAAGATTTGTGCAAATTGTTTGTGTTGTCCCTGCTATATCCGAGCAATTTCTTTGTGTTGAATTCAGCTACATAGACGGTTCTGTAAAATAAAGAATGGGATAAACAATATTTAAAATTATCAACTATAAACACGATTTATATTGTTTATCATCCTTTTTATAAATGGCACAAGTTCACCTTAAAAGTTACATAATTCATTTTTATATCTTTAATAGCATTATAAAAATACCTAAAAATTATATATTCCAAATTATGGAATTCAGAAGTATGATAATACAGTATGCCCGTTTAATTAACATCGGATCAGTAATCAATAGGTCACTGGTTTGATCCTCGGGCAAGACGAATGACAATGGATCTCAGACAATGAGTCAAATGCTCACTTGTTTTTCAACGTTAATTCAGAAATCATGGTGGATAAGATGTCTGTCATTGCGGAGACATTAGTCTGAGGGATCGACCGCCTATATATATGACATGAACGTGTATCGATTTCGGCGTAATAAACACTAAAAGAAAAATAAATGACACGGATACACATAATTATAATCATAGGTGCAACTTACTTTCCATCAGGTGATATATTGATACCATTCGGCATTTCTAGATCACCGACCACCTGACGAGCTTTCTTCCCATCATAATACAATACTCCACCTGTCTTCATTCGAAGCATCATTTCTGCATACTCCATGTATGTATCCCGACTTTGCCAAAACTTGGTGATATAAAACTTGTCCTTTCCAACAGCAACAAGATTGTTCATACTAAAATGCATAATATCCTGTTACATTACTGCACACAAATGTACAATTTATTCAGACAAAATTAGAATGGTACTGCACGGTACAAAATAAGGTTATAAGACCCTTAAGGACCTTGATAGGAAATGGCTTTTCATAACTTTTATTCTTTCTAGATGGTGAACGATATCTTTATTTCAAATACTTGTATAATAAAATAGTAGTCTTAAACCTTTTTAATTGTTTGACTTTAACCATAATTTCAATATCCGCGGCATATTTGGTGAATTGTTTTCGTATAAGAAATATAGTTTTAGTAGAAATTATAAACGTTTATGCTTTCATTTTAGAGCTTAGATTACATAGAATGAATTTAAAATTAATGCAGTCATTTGAGTTTTTTTCACAAGGAAACGAAGCAAAGACCTTTAAAATGGCACATATTTATATCATTATTTTGGAAAATGAGACTTTGCAGTTAACTTTTGGGCTTACAAAGTAAATAAAGGGTCTGAGATTGTCCGAATATAAGTGAGTTCTGTCGGGCTGGTCATCTCAAACACTTCTACTCTGTCTTCTTTAGATGGGTGTGTCAGTGTATACAGGTACATCTTCCCTGTAAAGTAAAGATTTCAGAATCCATGCATAAAAATTACTTTCTTAGTTTCAAATGATTTCAGGTCTGTTTCATTACTCCCGAATCAAATGAATTGATCAGATCAATATATAATATAACGTATTTAAAGCTATAGCTTTCAAGTATTAGTATGTAAAAAGAGAGTAATAAGGAATTCCTAAAGAACGCACAAAAGGACAAAATTGAAAATGTTGCAGGCCAAGTTTGATTGTGCCTGTTCATGGATGGAAGTTACCGTCCACACAATCTCTAGCACCGGCTTAAGCAGTTTTTAACATTTAACATGAAATGGTGTTTATTTTGTATTTAGAAACATCCGCAGATGTGTTTATACGGTGGTAATCATCGAACCTTTCATGCGACATTTTCGTGTCAGTCCATAAAAAAGCTTGCGCCCTAAACGAGTAAACAAAGGGCGGAACTAAACAAAATGGAATTCTGAAAGGGGATCAGAGATCAGAGGTTATCAAGCCTGCATATCACCGATAAGACATCAGAAGACAAAGTTTAAAAGCAGGCAACATATCCTTTAAGGTGATTTAGAAATATTCAAGAAGGAACCATCTAACTAGAAAAGGTCAAATAGTTGGACATAAAGAATAGCACAAACACAACAATAAAGTCGTGCTGAACGATCTTAGAGGATAGGAAATATAAATTATGTGATCGGATGTACTTGGGTCTTTTTACGGCCTCCACACGGCACAAACAACTCTGATTTCAAATAAATTTATAAGACCGATATATAATTTTAACGATCTCAAATTTTCAAAATGAAAGTACAAAATGAAGATTTGCTAACTTCTAAACAAACCAGGCTTTTCAAACTTAAATTGACCATGGTTCGTTCCAAAACAAATCATCATGGGATTACAAATTATGAACAACATGTATACAAAATAAGTGACAGCACAATTCATAATTCTTAACCTTTGCAAATTTTGGTCAAAGAGATGGGACATTTTTGGAGACGCTGTCAGTCAAAACAGATACTCCTTTGCTGTTTAAACGATTTTCGGGTACGCATAATTGTACCATAATCACGTGACATTTCTGTACGCAAATTCACGATCGGTCAAGTCATGCCATTTAAAAATGTCATCTGCTCAAGGAATAATTTACGAAGATCCCTAATATTGTTAAAACAGCAAAGCTATATCGATTACATGAAATATCACTATATCACTTATGAATTAACAAAATAGTAATGAAACTAACACATTTTCCTGACCTGAATTGGGATCTCTCCAGTACGTTATACCATGGATGCCCGCAAGAAATTCTTCTCTGTTAGGATCATTTCGTATATTCAGAGTGACCACTTCGCTCGTATTCAAATTCAGGCTCTTTATCTTACCAGTCTTTGCTCCAAATTCGAATCCCTTAGAAAACAATATCATTTGCAAAATATTTTATTCCCTCCGTAAGACCCCTTTAACTATAACTTGAAATATGTAAAACAGCATTTTACTTTTTAAAAGATTAGTCTGTCTATCGAAGTAATTCTTTAGTAAAATTTATTGCGATTCGATTATACTAGAAGGTAATAACAGGAAGTGTAGGGCAATTTAGAGACGTCAAGATTGAACACATGTATCTAAAACAATACTAAAAAATTGTAACTTAATGTAAATAATATTTGTTTTATAAGAACAAGAAAGGAAACGACCAAAAAATATATCTTTTGTTATTAAAAAGAAATTATTATAACTCACGGATGAAATCAGTATTATACCGCCGCCAATGTGTATAACATCTTCAGAACCACCGCCTGTAAAATATTTAAAAAAATATGAATTATAACGTATTGTTTGTCTATTTAATGTATTGTTCTACAGTTAAATTGCATACATAGAAAAACAAAGTCGAAGAATCTTAACATTTAAATTCAATTTTCAAGTTGCTAACATATTAGTTAATTTTTATTTCGAGCTAAATTTCACTTTCCTAAACTACAAAAAAATATTAGAATGAAAGAATATTTAATTTATCATGTCAATACATTACACGTTTGTAGCGTTGATTTTAATTGGACAGTTGTATATATTTCATATATACACAGCTGCTGAAAATTCGTGTATTATTATTTCATTTTAATCAAAGAAGCCTTTTTTGCACAATGATGAATTAGATTTTAGGACTTTTGACAAGGTATAATATATATATATATACTCTTGTATAAATGGAATATTGCCCTTGCCTAGTAGCTCTAGTTATATATGTATTGTGTCATGCTAATAGCTTTTTGAGACTTAAGTTTTAAGGCTTAACACTTATAAAAAGACTGTAGCAAAATTTACTCTTTACAATAAGTTTCTATTAAAAAAACCATACAAACCATGTTCTTGCAAAGTTGATCCAGATATATATACAGAATAACTTTTTTTAGTACCAGTATATTGTAACAGAAATTCAAAAGCTTTTCTGTCACGTATAACAATGTTCTCTAAAGTGGAAAGACACTATGTGACATTAACAGTCTAGGGTTAAATCAAAACTAATATAACTTTACAAAGTGTTCCACTGACCTTCTAATGCATATCGACAAGGACCCGGTTGAACTTTATAAATGACCTTCACATTCCAGTCTAGCCAATCTCTGAAAGGTTTATATAACTCAATAATTATCATAGTATATTACAATAATACAATCATAATACAGTATAAGAAAGCTTAATAAAATAATATTATTGATGAAATAATATTAACATTTATGAATGTATATAAGAATAATTTTGTTCTTGACAATAATTTTGTTCTATCAAATAAAATAATAAAATCAAATTTTAACTTGAATATAAGGAAGTAAATAATTCACCTGTATTCTAAGAAATAATAAAATCCTGTCCCAAGCAATGCAAGCCATAGCGAACTCGCAAACATTTTTCAAACAAATAATATGATATGGTTTGAAATTAAATTAATATTAACTTCACACCGTAAAATAAATCTAACGATACAATCATAAATGAACAAGTCTTGGCATATGTTACAATTTAATCATTACATTAAACTAGAGTTCATGACCAATAACACTGAAAGGTACCATATTGACGACCTAGTTCTGTCAAATGTGAAAGGTGGTTACCGCAATGCTCTTCAGAGCTACTGCAAATATACCACTTAATTTTCTCGAAAACCTGCTTATTCAAAGATAAAAAAAATTGATCAACTGACTTCAGGTTTTGTGATTAAAAAACACATGTATGTAGTAAAATATTTAAAGGAATTATTTAAAAGATTAACATTTTAATATACTCAATTAGGAAATTTCTTTCAAAATATTTTACCCTTGTACCCCACAACACAAGTTGGCTTTAAACGTTGTTCAACTGGTTTATTCAACATGTTTGAAACGTACATTATCAGGATTTTGACGTTTGTATACATAATGTGTATCAATTTCAAGCATGATCACGGATAAACAGTTAAAGTGATAAGAAATGTTATTAAAACACACTCAATGCCGAATGGTTTAAGTCCAAAAGTTAAATTATTTAGATTTGCGTATTTTATTTATAAAATTGTAATCATTGCTTACGTCTGGTTGTCCATTGCTGTTTATGTGTTTTGTCACGTAATGATAACTGATTGAAAGAAATGTATGGATGATATGTTTTTAAACTTTGAAAATCAGCCTTTCCGGTGGTTTTTAAAAGCAGATTATGTTTCAGAAATGAAAAAACAGTTTCCTTCTTCAGCAAAGGCAATACATTTTTCGTTTATCCGTCATCCTCCTGTGTGTTGTTGTAGGTTGCATTCAATGATTGTTGCTCTCCTCTGTTGATCTATCCTTTCATTTATTTTTATAACGTTTATATAATGATTTTAGAGAATTTTAGATGATTATTGTTTGAGGAATGTAGTGCTGAATCTGCAACTGTTCGTCATAAAGGAGCAAAGTGTAAAAAAGTAGCATTTTGACGCCCGTGCAAAATACTGAATCATTTTATCTGTACTAATTGACAAGAAACAACAAAACAAAAGATGGCTTAGGTAATTCGCAAATGGCATTTCTTTGAAAGTGTAATTAGACTACAAAAACGAAAGATTTTGAGAAATATAAATAAAATAATGTTTTACCAATATTGTTTACGAAACAAGTAAACATTTCTGGAAATAAGACATAACTCTTAAAAGCAATGAAACACCAACAAAGATATAGGTTACAGACTGGCTATGATGAACAATGTTCGTGTGTTCAGAAAACGGAAAAAAGCAACATCTTACATGCCCCATAACACAAGCTTAAGCAGTTTTCAGTTCCATACATTTGCAATGTGTGACCCCCCCCCCGCCCCCCAAAAAAAAAGGAAGTAAAGAAATACGACAACGTTTAGCACGTGGCAACAGTTATACAGCTGCGTCTTTGTTGTATAACATGCTGTTGTGAGCACGTTAACTCTACATTGTGATAATTTCAAAGCTAACCATGATATCAGCGGTATTTTTCTAAGAGTAGCGTTTTGAAATACCTCAATGCTGTTGGGAAAAGGCGTAACATGAAACAAACAAAAAAACAAAACCAAACTCTTTAAATAATGTGTAGAGGAGCATTACCTATTTTCTTGATCCGTCAATAAATTAAGCAGCTAAGAAGATCCCCATGATCTAAAAATCAATTTATAAAGATAGCTAGAGGTCAGTCAGGCCATATTATAACAAAATTACCAGGGCAATTCTCAATGCTCAAGCAGATCTCTCGGGTCCTGAACACTTGTCTGCACTTCGCGCTGCCGTCCATAAACAGGGAAGCAATAATTATAAAAGTACACGAATTTGAACGTACTATTATTTAAGTGAATATCCGTTTATTACTCTTGTCGTATTGAATTGTTAGGTCCAACTTGAATTGATTGGACGAAGTAGATGTTGATATATCAATACAGTAAAAATAAGTTACAAAAATATCGATGCTATTACTTTTTGGGGGAGAGGGTGGGGGATTGACAATACGTTATGGAAAATATTTTTCAATTTGGCACATTATATTAAGTTTAAATTGGAGAATGTTACAGATTTGGTTTTGCATCAGTCCAGCATTTAACAGAAACGTACTTATTTTGTGGAATATATCGGTATGCTTGATGCTTGATCTAGTTTATATATAAAATTACAAGAAGCAATAGAAAATATTTTACAGTGTGAAAAGAGGCTTTAAATGATATAGATTCTCAGCCCTCTAATCCTTATCAAAAGAAAGTAATATCTTATTCATCTATCTTTAGTTTTTACGGGGATTTAGACGTAAATATGCGGAGCAGCGTTTTTGCAATTGTATTTTTAGGCACATTGGCTATGTACATAATACAATACAGGTATGTTTTTTCATTGATTCTTATTTTTGTTTTGTAAAATAATTCAATTTTTAATATAATTTCAAAGGAATATACAATCTATAATGTTTCCGCATTTTCTTTTTTAATGTTTTGCTTTTTAATTCGGAAAATAGTGTTCCTTACGTAGTAAGGTTTTTCTTTACCCCGGTAAAAATTACAGTTTCTTCTAAAAACTGAAAATTATCAGTACTGGTGTCATATAAAGAAACGTGATTGTGGGCCGAGTAGGACTTAAACCCATGGCCCCTGGATTGAGATAAAGACACCTTAACCACTAAACTACAGCTGCTGCTGAATATTATATGTAGTTATACATTAAACACATTGAACGTTATTCTTTTTTTTGTAAGGGACTGGATTGACTGGAACAAGAAGTTTATTTACAAAGTCGCACCAGGTCCATGTAAACAGGTTCTATCAGGTTAGAAGATTGAAATGTATGAATAAAATAAAAAAATAAATCATTCGTGTGCCTTGTCTTTAATAAAACAGTTCATTGTATATCTATTAGATACAATAAGAAAGCAAAAGGAATCAGCCATATTGTAAAAGTTTTTTTTCGTTGATGGCAGTCTTACTGACACAAACATTCGAGTAATAGTCAGTTCAATATTGTCTAGTAATAGTAACTTTAGTATACTTAGTCAAGTTATAGTCAATAAATTGTTACGACCAAATAAGATCAACCTTTATAATAACATGACGATATGATACTTTAACGTTTTTAGAATTTTACAAATACAATTCATAAAACTCCCACCTTTCTTTTATATTTCAGAAGGAGGCTCGGAAGATGTCACATATATTGGCAATGATGTAGTTATTATGTCATCAGTAAGTCAAATTTAGTATTATAAAATGCAATAAACACTTTTATAGAGGTGTTGATAACCTTATTCAAATTTGGATATAACATTTTTTCAGTTATACTCATAATCAATTTTCAAATATCAATTTATTTCATGCGCATTCATACTGAGGTTATATGTGTAATATAGTCCATTGCAAAACTTTAAAACATCAATACATTTTATGACAAAGGGTTTGGGAGCAGGAGAGGGAGAAGGGGTTATTAAAGCTCTGGATCTTAACACAAGTCAAGTTGTTACCATGGAAATTCGAGGAGCACCTGACAGGAAAGATTTTATGACAAAGCCCAACGGAATCTCTATCTGGAAAAATGATAATGGTATGTGCATAAAGTCGATGGTTTTTGTTGTTTTTTGTTTTTGTTTTTTGTTTGTTTGTTGTTGTTTTTTTGCTTTGCTTTTTTGTTGATTTTTGTTATTGCTGTTGTGTGTGAGTGTTTGCGTGCATGCGTATGTTCGTGCGTGTTTTCTTTCCCTAACTTCCATTCACCTTTTGAGAATATTTAATATTTTACTTAAATCTGTGTATCTGCCTGCATGATATTATTTTTATCTATTCAAATCAACAGCTTTCCTAATCTCATTCATATTTTCATATTTAGTAAATCTGCCATGTAGAGCTACTTTCTCCTGTTTCAGATTTGTTTAAATATTCGTTTTGATAAAAGTGACTACATAAATATATAATGCCATCACATTCGTTGATTTAAGTTAAAAGAAATCATATGAACAGAAAGAACAAAAAAATAGATCGAGCTTACTTCCGTAAAATACGGAATTCTACAGTAATTGCTTGACGTGCAAATGAATGCATTTGTAAACAAGTATGAGTTAAAAGTATGGACTTCTAAACTACTCGTAAGGGATTGCTTAAACGTACTTAAACACATTGACCCTGAAGGCAATGAAAATGGTTTATATTATTTGGTTTTCATTTCAGGGAAGATATTTGTATACGTTGTAACACACCCGGTATCAGAAGATAGGGTAGAAGTTTTCAAACTGAAAAAGAATAACGTTTTGAAATATAAACGGACAATCACCGATCCACTATTTGGCAAGTATGTATCATGTATTTCTGAGATTTCTAAGACCTACTTTACGAAATATCTGAGAATAAATATTATTGACATTTATACAAATTATTTAGATACTATTTATGCTCTTGAATAGCCAGTCTGTTTTATATCATCAAAATGTTCATTCAACATATTTCAAATGTTAGTTCCCTCTTAAAACAAATAAAGGATATAGACCTAACATGAATTCATGTGATGACAAATGCAAATATGAGTAAGATGTATGGACTTAGGAACTACTCGTAAGTCATAACCCCAAACCCGTTTAGCAATGATGCAGCATCCACTCATCCACAAATCACAAACAGCCACAACTTTCTGATTGCTGAAAATTTCCAGGTCTTTGACGACAACATTATGACAAAAAAATAAGAATTTTAACTTTTTCAGCATGAATGACTTGGTAGCAGTAGGGCGTGACCAGTTCTACATTACTAAGTGTCTCCATTATCGTGACAAGCCTCGGAGTACATTTGAATACATGTCACAAAGTGCATGGGGATCTGTACTTTATTTTGATGGCACAAAAGCAAGACCTGTTGTACCATCTGGTCTTTTTATGCCAAATGGAATTAACATTTCACCTGACAAAAAGTAAGTTTTTAAATAAAACTTGAGATTTATATGTCAATTCTACTAATACGTGATCGTGGATTTTTTTTGGAATTGACATTTATAATAACAGCTTTCTTAGACGTTTACTAACAATTCACATAGAATTGTCCATTAATCAAATAAGTAAATAGTAATGACATTTTCGTGAACAAAGGCTTCACACCTTCATCAAAACAAACATTCCTAATTGAGTTTAGGTTACAATTCATATACCTTTGTACTAAGCTCATGTTTGAAATGTATTTTTTTGTTTTCGACCTTTGTAATGAACATTCTATATATTGGTTCGTATAGCATTATTGTAACATGAAAATATACAATTATGGTTCGTATATGTAATTATTATTGTACTGCACATAGATGTCTTTGTCTCTCACCAAGTAATTGACCTAGTTGGGTATACAGTATGGGTATGAATCTCTCTGCAGAATGATCTATGTATCAGAGTTTGGAAACAAGAAATTACTCGGCTATCACAGATCGGAAGATAACCTTCTGACGAAAGCTTGGGTAATAAATTTAAACTATTAGATGCCTGCTGCAGAACCTCCTTCCTGAAAAGAAGTCGTTTTCAATGAGGATACCGAGTTTATTTATGGGTTGGTGGTTCAAGCCCAACAAGGGGCCAATTTCTTAAAAAAATATGTTTCGTATTCTTATTTTTGTCTGGTCAGATTATGGTTACCTTTGAAATATTTTAAATTAAGATATATTGGGCAAATTTATACATGTATGTACTTTTTAGTGTTTCATGCATTGAATAAAAATAAGGTAGTTAAATAAACTTGTAAGCCTTATATTTACAGATCTGGATGGTAAATCTCTCTTATGTTGGCGAAAATCTTATCTAGATAAATAGTATATGAAGATATAAAGTTGCCCCATTGATGCATGACAAATATTACCTGTCTTCTGAACCCACTGTTTTTTTCTCTTTTTTAATCAAATCTGACACCTGTTTCAATGAAACACCTTTTTTGTTCCTTTTCATTTAAGAAATATGGGTTTTTAATACCACTTCTAAAGATAGATAAAGATGAAATAACTGATGATGAAAACATATTGTTTTGTTGATGTTGTTGTTTTGAACTTTGCCACATTTATATAACTCTAATGTTTATTTCTGTTTACAGTCGTATGATGTATATACAATGGTTGACAACATTGAGGTAGACCAAGATACAGGTGATTTATGGGTAGGATGCCATCCAATAGCGTTTAGAGCTTTGGACTGGATGCTAAATGCATTTGGACTGACCCTGCCGTCTCAGGTATTTATTTGTCGGCATAATAGCCTTTATGTCGATCTTAACGTGCAAGCTGCTTTTCTGTCAAAAACATGTCCTGTGGAACATTTCAATATATAAAAAACTCCTAAGGTTTTTTGACATGCAATACTTTTTAAAAGTAAATGTTCCATTTGATGTAGGTTTTGACAAATAACTTGTGTGCAAAATTTCAGATCGTTCGCTACTCCGTTATCAAGAATAATACTTCTTATCAAAAAATGATTTAAAATCGAATAACGCTGCAACGCTTTTCACTCAAATTCGGATAAAAACAGCACAAAAATACAAATTTGAACTTATTACTGAGTTTATGTTTTAATCATCTTTTGCATTTCCTTTTGTTTTAAGTACCCCTACTGGTCTTTGTACGAAAATAAAATTTTATGTTTATAAGGTTTTTTTTTTACTCATTTATACTGATTCCAACTTAATATGTCCAAAAACAATACTACTTTGTTATTATTTTACTACCTTTGTCAAAGTCATTTTACATAATAAAATTTTAAACCGATTTAATTTGAATTTTAAAGTAATATATGCTATGCAAGATTCAATTACTGTAATATAAAAATTCTGCATTTTTTTAGTTTTTGTGTTTTGCTTCATTTAGGCTTTTCTAATTTTCTGATATTTATGTCAGGTATTGCGTTTAAAGATGGAAGACAATATGGTGTCCTCAATTGAAGAAATTTATGCGGATGACGGGTCAGAATTATATGGTTCAACAGCAGCGACATATATAAAAGGCAAACTAGTAATTGGAACTGTCACGGCTGAGACTGTCCTGTGCGAGGTCAACTATCTGTCACCATCGCATTCATCAAATAACCAGACATTGATAAATTGATCTAAATGAGACCAATGAAATATGAGGATTTCCTTATAGTTTTAGTGATGAACTACGAATGTTCAAACATGAATACATTTTAACAAATAAAACTGATTCATTGATGAATTGCCTTGATAATTTTATTTGGCCCCTTTGTAAGGGTCACCTCAAATAAATATTTCGAAGTTCCAGTTGTCTGATCCAATCATTGATAACATTTTCATAGAGATGGTTGCGATGAACAAATATTTTATCTGAAATGTATTTTTGAAGGAAGTTATTCGGGACAAGGCCAGGTTAATACGGATGGTTGGAGAGCAAGTCAACACTTTCCTGCTTCAGAACAATTTACTAAAAAAATCCGCAAAAGTCTGGTAACGTGAGTAGCTAGTACATATTTAAAGAGAAAATTTAAACACTGAAGCTGAAATGAAAAATAAAAAGGGTGATTTTGTGCTGAAACAAAACGTAAACTCAAAACAAACATTATTTTTTGCCTGTTTAAATGAAATAAGAATATATAATCTTATATTATATGTAAATGAATTAATCTTATATCCTACACTTCTGCAGTTGCACTGTTTACTATTAAACCTTTTATTTATCAAAATTGTTTTCACACTAAACAATATTACCTTCAAATTATAATAATATTTTTAGAATGTTTATAATTAATTCTCTATTATTACTCATGTAGAATATTTTCAAGTGGTAAAAGCTCCAACAAAACCGCATTAATCGTTTAGTTATTGCTTCAATATTAAATTTGGATTTTTGTTCAGCCTATTTTTTGAGTTTCAATTTTTTATGAGACACTTTCTTTCGAAAAATACTATTTTAATATATTATGCCATTAATTACTTTCGTCTTAATTTTTTTTGTTTCATAACCTGAATTTTTTTACTTAAACATTGATCTAAACTTATGGACAAAAACAAAAGAAATCGTGAAAGCATTGTTATGAACTGAGGCACTAAAGATTTATTATAAAATATGATTTTTACAATTCGTTTCGTGTATCAGCAATTTCAATAATCACTAAAGTGAAATCTTCTACATCTTCTGAGTACTTCTGAGTTCGATGTACTGCATGAATGCTGAACACGGTATGTCGTATAAGTTTATCATATTCATTCTGAGAGATAATTCACGTCACACACCATCAGCTGGTCTCTCACCGTTCCAATAACAAGTTTTCCGTTCACATAAGTGGCCCCTGTAGATGCTACCAGTTCAGAACCATCATCCGCGTATATCTCTTCTATTTCGGAGACCATGTTGTCACGCATCTTAAATCGGAGTACCTGGATGCAAAGATTTTTTGAAAAGCACTGAATAGAAGGAGATTTTGAACTTTAATCTTAAAAAAACTTTCAGATTCGTGTTAATATCTATGAAAGAACTGATAACATTGATATCAACTTAGCAAATAACTTAAGTCCTTCTCATGCGACCTATACGGTAAATATAGATGCATTTAACTAACTTATTTGTTGTTTTTTCATTTGCAGTGAAAATGAATTTCTGTTCCAAATTATACGGATTCTAATCCAATTTCTATGTCATGTGATTTAGTTTATTACAATAAATGATTCAATCAAATTTTAACTTTTATAAAATATGTTAAACAATTCGTAATGATTAAACGAAAGCATATTTTTGTTGAATAGTATTACTAGTAATTACAAATGCCGTATTTCACACATAACAGTAAAATGTCACAAGTTTATTATTGTCTGACGAAAGTAAATGTACCTGGGATGGGTAAAGGGTAAACCCAAAAATATTAAGAATAGTGTCCGTTATCTTATAAGCGATCGGGTGACACGCTACATAGAGATCTCCAGATGCAGGGTCAACTTCAATATTGTCCACCATAGTGTCTGCATACACTTCCTTATAATGGAATTAAAATAGTAATTAAATATATCACTTAAAATACATCTTACTGATTTGATCAGTAACTACGGATATACCATATTCTTACATTTGCCATTAAAATGACAATAAATTTTAATTAATATTTTCTGCAAAAAAAGCAGGAAAGATTTTCCATTCGATAACAATACAAAATATTTCAATCTTTAACCAAAATAATCCTTTACATTATTAAATACCATCGTTAAACTTTGCACGTTTTGCCGCTAGCTTCTCAAACAGTTTGAAGAAGTATTATTCATTGTAAAAAAATACAAAATACAATTTGTAAATGCAACTTGTATACATGTAATTATATTCAGACTGTTTCAAAAATGACTGAATTAAATCATTACCCAAGATTTTTGAAGATTGTTTGTGTTGTCCCTGCTGTAACCTAGGAGTTTCTTCGCGTTAAACTCTGCTACATAGACGGTTCTGATAATAAGAAAGGACAAAAATAATTATAACTATTTGCTATCGATGAGTCGTTGCTGTCATGATAAAAATAAGACTCTTATGGCACATTAACCCTAAAATAACAACATTTCATTGTCTCAAAACTGTATCTTTTTGGTGTCATTTTACAGCTTTCAAAACGTTAGTCACTGATCATGTAGATGGACCGTCATTTTGGTTCTCTTGCATCTGGAATTCAATACTTTTTTATAAGGATTAAGTATTTAATATAGAAATCTTTACGCTACTTTGTAATAACATTTGGCTATTTTTAACACATATTATTTCAAACCTGATGCTTTCTCGAGCGAAAAAAACTGCTGTAAATTCGTTTTAAAAAAATATAGAACACACATAGAACGTTTCTGAAGGATAATGTGCCTTTAAGATGTAGGCTATGGCATCTACAAGTATAGGACACAATGTCAAAGAAATAATTAAAAAAAAAACAAGAAATTTCAAGAATTATAGACGACAAAAAAGTTACACTCCTTATATTTTATATCTACCAAGAACACAATTAGCTTAGATATTCATATCATGTCTTACTTTCCATCAGGTGATATATTGATGCCATTCGGCATTTCTAGATCACCGACCACCTGGCGAGCTTTCTTCCCATCATAATACAATACTCCACCTGTCTTCATTCGAAGCATCACCTCTGCATACTGCATGTATTTATCCCGACTCTGCCAAAACTTGGTGATATAAAACTTGTCCTTTCCAACTGCAATAAGGTTGTTCATACTGAAATGAATATTTCTTTTACTGCAATAGTTGATAAAAAATATACCATTGTCTGACATTACAGATAACAACGCAAACGGAATAAAATGTTTAATTTTAACTGTATATATATATTATACCTCTATCTTACTGACTGTTGGGTACACTAATCTATAGAGGATATTTTTTTGTTTTGCATGTAAGATTGAAATATAATTTCACTGAGTGAACACCAGATGCAATATTTTCACGAGTGGCGTAGCCACGAGTGAAAAAATAATAGCTGGTGTTCACGAATGAAATATATTTCAATCTTATATGTAAAACAAACAAATTTCTTTTTATTTCATGCTTTTTAAGTGATTTTAAGTATTTTTACTGATTTTGCCGCGTAACGTCGTGCATTCTCCTTTGTGACGTCATCACATCATGACATGACACCTCATCAATTTTGAAATATATAGTTCTGTTAAATTTCTCTAATTTTGTTACATTTTTAACATGATGTATGGTTACATCGACTTTCGTTTCCTAAAGAAGCAAAATTTACATATGGCGGCATTTATTTCTGCCTGTTATTCCATTTAGTTTGATTTTCTTTTCATCAGCAATCAGATATAGTCCGGCTACAGTGAAAATTATATTTTATAAATTTTGGAAAGCATGAAATAAAAAATCTTTTTATAAAGAAAATATTTGGAATTCGAACAACCTTGATATAATTCGTAATTATAATACTATTAAACAATAGTTCGTTGTGATTGGCAATATAATTTGAAAAGTGATTGAAACCATTTTGTGGTAACAATTAGTGATAATGAGATTATTTAATATTTATCCACGGGAAGACCTAATTTGTTTTTCGTATACACTTTTCGTTTAGGTAATCATGTTAGGGACACTTTGGAGGACAGGATGAAAAAAATAAAAAATAAAATGTATATAAATGAAAGTAAAATTATCTCAAAAACCATCTGTTTATAATTATTATATAATGCAATTATGAACCATTGTTTTCTTCTAACGTTCTTTTTAGATTATCTCATCAGTTTAAAAAGTTATACTATAAATGTAATGAAAAAGAAAAAAAAATTGTATTTGAAATAAAAACAAATGGGCTTACTACGTAAATAAGGGGTCTGTGATTGTCCGAATATATGTAAGTTCCGTCGGGCTTGACATCTCAAATACTTCTATTCTGTCTTCTTTTGAGGGGTGTGTCAGCGCATACAAAAACAACTTTCCTGGACAAATTTGAAATTTGTAATTTAGCACCTTCATGACAGCAAGCAGCGTATAAATGGTAAAGTATGTAGGTGAAAAGAATCTGCATGAATGTATAAAACTGCCTAACTGGTAAATCGGTCGACCATTCAACATATAAGATACATTATGTGACATTTCATTCATCTCAGTGTTTCTTATACGTTTCGGTCCTTGGGGATCATTGGTCCCTATACTTTTAGTGTTGGAGGTCAAATACTGCTTAATCCGGTGATGGCGTGTGAGTCTGGGTGTCACCGTCCATTATCTACCATGAACGAGTCGATCAAATCACCTCTCCCCAGTTAAGAATCTTTATGAAGACTAATGAAGACTTCGAGAAGAGTTATCGGCTAATGAACAAAACAAGTGTAGTTGATAAAACAATCTGTGTATGATATCGATTATCGCTTTTAAAGTCTTTTGGTAAATAAATTCATAAATATACCTGACTTTGGATTTCTCCAGTACGTAATGCCATGGATTCCTGCTAGGAATTCTTCTCTTTTCGGTTCCTTCCGTATTTGCATAGTTATCACTTCGCTTGTATTCAAATTCAGACTTTTTATTTTCCCACTTGTTGCCCCAAATTCAAATCCCTGCGGAAACAATGAAAGAAAGCATATACTTTAAATGTCCATCAGACTCTAAAATGATATAACTTTTATTCCCCTAAAACTTTTTATTATGGAGTTTAATACAGTCATAGTGCTTTAGTCATTCTTATGGAAGAACAATTACAATATTGTTCACATTTGGCTTCTTTCATGACAAATTGTGTGCAATTCATTGCTACTTTCTTTAGGTGATAATCGTCCTTATAATACTGCAGGTTTGTAACGTCGCTAACCATTGGCTTATCGTGACGTTTATACAGTTTAAATACATATCTGCTGTGAATTTTTGAAGAAATCTCACTTTTGTCTCTAAAAAGGGAAGTTTGCTTCATTATAAATTCGTTATGAATATTCCTGGCAGCTTTTATGGCTATATTTAAACGGTTGTTTGCAATAAACCCATCGCCTGGCGGCATGGGCTTTATCCCAAACAACCGTTTATTTAAGCCATATTACCTGTTTTATAACTAATAATATATACTCTAGATCAAGTCTTAAATAGTATTAAACCCATGTATGTCCTTTGTAAAGAAGAAAACATGTATGCGTTTCTGAGGGTAAATGCGCTTTTATTACAATTATATATTACAGAACAAAAGGTTGTGCAAGTAAATGGCATTAAGTATATCCAGATATTTTTATTGTCCATGAAACCTTTGAATCAATGAATCTTAATTTAAAAAAAATCATAATTCAAAGTCAATCCTCGGTATCGTCTCCCTCTACCGGTTGTGACGTAATTGGGGGATTAATCTACACAGACAACTATGGATGTTAACTAATCGAAAGTTAAATGTGTAAACACTGAGACATAAAAGTTACGCTTTTCACAGCAAGGTTTAAAATATAAACATATTGCTTTCTTGGAAGAAAAAGACAAAATCTTACGGAAGAAATAAGTATTATGCTGTCACCGATGTGTATAACATCTTCAGATCCACCATCTGTTTGAATGTAAAATATAGATGTTTATTTAATAAATGTTATAAAGGTAATAAAAGAAAATACTATGAATATTCTCTTAAAATAACATATTTAAATAACATAGTGATTATTTGACTTCTTAACAAATTGTCAGTTGTTGTTTTGGTTTTGTTTTATTTTCATTTTTATTTTGTGTGTATTGTTGATTCTTTGATTTCTAAACGAATAGTAACCTATATTGTTGTTTGTTCGTTTGTTTGTTTTTTTTTTGTTGTTGTTTTTTTTTTTTGTTGTTTTGTGTTGTTTTGTTTTGTTTCTTTGTTTGTTGTTTGTTATTGTTCTCACAAATCTGCATTAAAACAATAAAACTTAAGGAAAGTGTACAAAGAAAGGAACATTCAAGATATAAAAACAGGAAATAATTGAATACACTAAAACAGCACTTCCAGTTTGCTTTATGCGTATGAAAAATACTCATTAGTTCATTCAAACAATGTCTTGAATTCAAATAACGTATTCAAAGCCTACCTTCTATGGCATATCGACATTGCCCAGGTTGCACTTTATATGGGTATTTCTTGTTAATATCAAGCCAATCCCTGGAAGTAAATGAATTTTTATTGACATTTTCTGTGAGTGGATTTTTATAATGCTTAAATAATTTAAGATGATCTTTAGGAATGGTAAAAGCAAATTAAAACTCTCGAAAATGAGTAATTTGATACAATTTGACACTAATACCTTTTTTATAAATAAAATTGGAAATAGAGTGTAAATAGTAAAAATAAGTATAATTACAAAACTGAAATAAAATTATGAAATAGTCTTTTTGTATCACATAAAAAGAAAAGACATATGTTTACTTGAAACACGCATATCTATTATGGCGGATGTGTTAAATAAGCAATTTTAAGCCTTTTAGTGTTATTTCAACTTTGAAAAATAGATTTAAGTTTGGAATTCAGCATGAAGACTAACACATAAACAGAAAAAAATCTTTTTATCATATCAGTTTTTTTAGATGCACAAAGCAAAGTTTCATTTCAATTTTTATTTAATGTTTATACCAAAAAACAGAGAAAGCATTTAGACTAGCATTCTTTAAATTCAGTTTTAGGCATTTGAACTGTTGATGTTAACATGTTAAAATTAAATTGAGATTATAGTGGTTGTAAGTTACACTGTTGTAAAAACGAAAAATCGAAAAGGGAACAAATAAATATTGAAATGATATTTGATTTTTTACAAAAACAAATGAAGGAAAAATGAAAGGTAATAAACTTTACATGTATTTTTACTAAAGAGAAATTAGACATGAAATTTAAGTTCACTATATCATTTGAAATAATAAATTTATCGAATAAAATTTACTACAGTTTATTATATTTATCATGTATTGTTTAAATAAAGTTAAAAAAAAATTGGTAAATAAGTTAATTATTATTAAATGATTGAATTGTATTTCGATGATTAAATGATAGTTAATTTATTATTATGAATTGCTCATATAAAATGTTCATACATACATAAGTAAAACTATAGTTAAAGGCAATCACCTGTAGTCTAAGAAATAATAAAATCCTGTCCCAATTACAGCAAGCCATAGTGCACTTGACAGCATTTCTTTTTTTTTAAATTTTGAAACAATATACTGAATAAGTAAAATTGTATTATGATTAAGGTTCACATACGATGCGAGTTCACAAATTGACCTTACACCTTAGATACAAATGATATACAAGTAAACTGTTTATCTAATATTAAACCTTTGGCACGGGTTACTTTCAGAGGTTACTTTCTTAGCCATAGAGAGTTGATATATCCCATTTGCACGCTCCGATTGTGTAAAATATTAAAGGCGCTTTTCTCTTTACTTTTAACAAATACTATAATATATTTAGATAATTGATAATTTTGCGTTGATAATTGATAATTTTGCGTCGATAATTGATAATTTTGCATTGTTGCATGATATTGCACGGTATTACTCAGATGCACACAAATATAATCACAGACACTAAGCATTTTAAATGTGTGAAATGAGCAACGACGTGCACCGGGTAGATAATAGTAACCGTTTTGTTTAGTTTTTCAATAAATTGTTATTATTTACTAATAGTATATAAGAATATCTGGTAGTATTTCTATTTACGCTTGTGTTATATAATATACTATAGGTTGAACTAAGTAACATTTACAGGAAAAAACTACGTTACTTTGTTTCATCTTTCCTAGTTTTTTTATGTTCTATAACAAATAATTAACCTCTGTTTCCCCTAACCTTATCTCCATCTCAGATGGTTTACTTTTCTTGCAAAGATTAAGGACAAAAAGGTTAAGATGGGCGATTCAAGGTTAAGTAAATTTGTATAATTTATGTTTATATCTACGAGAAATCTGGAAGGGTAAGCGATAAGAAAATTTCCGGTGCCAAATGCATTACTAAAAAAAGGCATAGGTATGGAGTAAAGAAGCCATTGACCGTTTGTATAATAACGATAAAATACTGTTCTATGCTTTCAGTTTATAATTATGTTTAACTTATCAAATAACTTCATAATAAAGTGTTTCGATTAATTCTCTTTTGCTTTAAAGATAAGTCTCTGGTTAAACAGTAAAATGAACACCTTTTGAGCGCACACAAACACACTCGGAGAAGATGTGCTAAGTTTTTAACAAAACACAGTATGAATGCATACTGTCGTTTAAATGACAGCTTTATAACAAAGGACAAAGGGTATTTGACGATGACGCGGAAATGCACCTTCCCAAACGTAGTTTGTGCAAGAAATTTCTATATGTCAATACATTTCACCATAAATGTCTACCAAAATATCCTAAACAATTAATATTTCTTTGACTTTATTTCACTGCTTGATTTTGTTCAAATAATATTAAACAATTGCGTGCATTGTCAATTCAATAGGCACAATTTATAAATACAGCAAACTGACTTTGGATTATTAAAATATTCTCTCTCTTGACTTAACGAACTTTAGTATGTATGTTTGTTGAGGAAATAATAATAAAACTTAATTTGATAAATGATATTTGGAAATCTTTGTCTCGACTTATCTGAGTTCTTTCATAAAAAAAACCTGCGCACTCAGATTTACATTAACAATTTACATTTACTTCCATGCGAAATATTAATTTACTTTTACTGTAATTTTTTTTCAAAACGCAAACAAAACAAAAGATAGCTAAACAATATGGCCAATCAGAAACTTTTTGGATACGGCAACATGACATTAAAATTTAAAAAAAAAATGATTTTTAAAATTTAAATTAAATAGTTTTTAGACTTATTGGGCATTTTTTAAAATTCAAACAATAATTTTTGCTTCAGATATATAGCTTCATACTTTTTAAATTTGGTTGCATATTTTCATGCTAATTCTAACTCGAATATTCACAGTTTCTGATTTCTTAATAAAATACAAGAATATCAATTTTTAAAGTATTTTTATTACAAAGTATTTTCCATTACTTTCATTATTTAATACTTTGTCATGAATAACATTTTCTTTGAAATTGATATACAAGAAATATGTATTTGAAATAAACCATATATTCAAAATGTATTCAGCCGAACATTGCAGCATAGCGTGATGTATCAAAGAAAAATGTTCACTGAAAGTTATATCGCGTTTACTTGATCCATTGCTAGGTGTACTCTCGGCAAAAGAAAACTAACAAGAGGCTGGGTTTATACAAAAGTGTTATGTGATAATAATTTAAATGATATGACTGCATATTGTAGTTATTCATTCACATATCTTTAGAAATGTTTATGAAATAATTGTATCTAAATTTCATGTGGATAAACTTAATGTAAAAATGTGGAGCAACATTTTAGCGCTTTCATCCGTAGGTGCTTTGGCCACATACATAATACAATACAGGTATGTACAGTATTATTTTCTGATTGTTCAAAATGCTTTACAGCTGCATGCCTCTAGATGAGCAAAATATTTCAATTAAATCAACCTTGAGAAAATTATACTAAGAAGTAATTATATAAGAAAAGTAAAAATATTCACATTTCATGAAATAATTTACATTTTATATGTAATTAATGACAATAATTTTGCAGTATTTATCACCATATTTCTACTGTGTGACTAACGCAGTCAGGGTAATTGTGGCATATTCTGACATACTTTTGGTAATATTCGTAGATTTTAAGTGCCACTTTTAATGTCTTAATTACTTTCTTTGTTGATGAGTTGACAATAATTTACTTATCAATACATTTTTTTAAAAAAAAATCAGATTTTTCCATAAAATATCTGTAAATGTATTACTCATGCACCTGATGGGATTTCTCATATATGTGTTCTATGACGTAAAACATGAAACAAAACAAAGATAACATTAATCAATGGAAAGGTATAAGATGTATAAATTGACGCTGTTAACATCGTATCAAAAGTTATCTAAAACTTAACATAATTTTGCTTAAGGATCATTATACCTACAATACTGATTATATAAATAAAATTCTAAACATCTGTGCATACAAATAAAGGAAATATACCGTACGGATACCATATGTCAACTTGATTTTATACAATTCTGTTTTGAATCGTTTATATTAAAGGCGAACACGTATCTTAAAGTGTATAAAGCAATATGTGATGAAATATTTAAAAAAAAAACATTTAAAAACAGAGAATTATATTGTTGCCGTTAAATTTTAGTCGTTTCTTGGATTATTCGTTACAAAGAATATCTATTCAATAATTCAATTTACATGGATAATGTACGTACACAAAATAAAATGTTCTAGAACAAAATCTTCCATTGCTATTTCAAAATAGGTTTAGCAATGATTACATGCGTTCAAAAATTATACTAACAAATTTCATTATAAGTACTCTGATTTATCTCAAAATAAACACAAAGTTTACAATTCACAGACAACAAATATATATCTTTATACACTTTAACCGTCTAAAGGAATCTATGTTATGTGTTGTTCATATATTGGATATAATTTAAAATATTTTCTTATATTACTTGTTAGAGACTGGGTCGACTGGAATAAGAAGTTTATTTATAGAGTTGCACCCGGACCGTGCAAACAGGTGTTAACAGGTGGAAATTTAGTACTTTTTAAGCATGATAGCACATATATATTTTATTTTTTTTACCAATCATTTTCATTCAATATACGATAGCAAAATTACTTCATATTTTTAAAGAATTTCATACTAGTTTGTTGATAATTTGCTAAAGTTCTTTCTATAGATTTTCTCTTAAATCTCTAATTAATTCATGGGCATGAAAAATACATATTAACCAGGTTACTGACTTGTTTTCAACAATCATTAAAGATATCATAATATATACATTGCATTTAAACTCATTACAATTGTGATATGAACGCCAAAAATGTCAGAAAAAAGTGATATCATTCCTCGGTAGTATGCGTGTTACGTCTATCGTTCTGATGACGTCCGCGTATAAAAATTTAAAATTCACACAGATTTTTTTTAATGATGCAATTTTTTCATACATTTGATTAATTACTCTATTTATCCTAATATATTTCAGAAGGTGGTTCGGAAGATGTCACTTCTATTGGCAATGATGTCGTACTTATATCATCAGTAAGGGATAAAGTAGTCAAAACTCATTTAAATGAAAATCTAATTACTTTTCATCTAGTTAAATGTTACATAGCGTCTTAGTCAGTCATATGGTAATTTTCTAAATTTATTATGACAATGACAATGAAAATTTCAATTTCCGATTAAAATTCATTATATGATTTTCATTAATTTCTTTAGAACTGTTGGATTACATTATATTAATTTATTACCTAGGGTTTGGGCGCAGGAGAAGGTGAAGGCGTTATGAAAGCTCTGGATCTTAACACAAGCCAAGTTGTTACAATGAAAGTTCGTGGAGCACCCAAAAGAAAGGATTTCATGACAAAGCCTCACGGAATCTCAACCTGGACTGATGAAAAGGGTTTGTAAAACATCTTAAGTGTTTATTTGTGACGTTCCATCATACATTTTGTTCAAATATTAACTTGTATTGCATCTTTTTGAACAATAAAGTCTTACGTAACTATATTTCTATATAAGACACCTTTTGATTTTGATTATCTTATTGATTTTGTTGTTGTAAATTTGGACTGACTTTATATTGTAGGGAAAGTATATTTATACGTTTTAACACACCCGTCAACAGAAGATAGGATAGAAGTATTCAAGGTTAAAGAGAATAATGTTTTGAAATATAAACGAACCATTACCGATCCACTTTTTGGCGAGTAGGTATCGCCTTTTTATCATTAGTGAAGTAAGATGTGAAAATACTTTTCTTTAGTTCGACATTTTAAAACTATCAAAAATTTATCAATAAAATGAGTAATGAATATATAATAGCATAACAAGCTGATTCTTTTTAAATAACTGAATTTTCAATGCCCAAAAATGTAAAAAAAGCTATTCATTAGCAAATAATAATCTTTCTGACTTTCAATGTAATTTCCTTTTTCCTAGAAATACTATTTAAATTTTCAAAGACATGTTTTTAACTTTTTTTCGTCTAAACAAGAAAATGGGCCAGTGGAGTTAATTCCATGATGTATAATTTGTATAGCTTTTTTGTCAGATTTTTTTTTCAATATAAATACAGTGTTTAGCAACAGTTCTTTTCATTTGTTATTCATGGAGTTGATATTTTTATTAGAATGAACGATTTGGTCGTAATTGGGCGTGACAAGTTCTACATCACCATGTTGCTGCACTATCGCGACAAACCAATGCGAACAGTTGAGTACATGACGCAAAGTGCATGGGGAGCTGTACTATACTATGATGGCAAAAAGGCGAGAGCTGTTATCCCGTCTGGTCTATTTATGCCAAACGGTATCAACATTTCACCTGACCAAAAGTGAGATTTTTGATAAAATATTGAAATATTGCTTATACATAGAACAACATACAAGAAACAAAGTTAAACAAATGCACCATCATGTGATGCATTGCATTTATACTTATCTGAATTGGTATAAATAGATTGGTACACTTTACTAAAAAGAGACAAATATATTTTCTAAACATACGTCTTAAGAAATGTGTTATTAGTATTGCTAGTTTTATTGTTATGTTTTGTTTGTTTGTTGTTTTTGGGGTTTTTTTTAAGGTTACATTAATTTAATTAAATTCAGTGTGAAATTATAATAATTTTAAAATTAAAATATACTAAAATATTGGTTAATTAATACAGTAGTAAGGTACATTGTATATACATTTATACTGCAGAATGATATATGTGTCGGAGTTTGGGAAGAAGAGGCTTCTTGGTTATCACAGAGCAGACGACAATCTCTTGACAAAGGCGTGGGTAATGCCATGTTAAGTTAGCGTCATAAATATCTTGAATGATTTTTAAACTATTGCAACTATTGTTGTTTATTTACATATTTTGAAATGGAAGCATGAAATGGCTGCACATCTACTTTGATAATATATCCTCAGCCTAATAAGACACAAACTTTAGCAATCTTGAAATCTTTTACAATTTGAAAATGACATATGGTATGTGTAGCATAAGAGTTCAGAGGTTTCTTGAATAAAACGCATTTGTTGTATTAAAAATATCGTAAGTGTATAATATGTAAACACTTACTTTCACTCCATTTCGATACATGTGATACGGTACAGTTGCAATGTTTAATATATCAAAGCATTAAAACTTTGCGATTAGTACTATGTAGATACCAAGTGAGACTCCGAAACTGTTCTACAAATTCTTGAATAGAATTTTCTATGAATAATGTGAAAGCTTACATTATTTTTGATGAGGAATTCCGTAAGGAAAAGCAATGTATTCAAGCATAATCTTATAATTTGGAATACCCGTAAATAATATTAATACTATTTTGTAAACAAATAGGTTGCAGTGAAATTTTTATTGTATTTACTTATCTGATAATAGATAGGTCAGGGATCTATGCATTATCATTAGTGTGAATTTCATTTTATTGTATTTTTTCCTGTTTATTTATTTATTTATTTTCATTTCTTGTTTTGTTGATTGCAGATCAAGCTTTCATATATTTGTTATTTTTGTTTGTATGTTAAATGAGGGTGTTTTTTTTGTATTTCAATAGTCATATGACGTGGATACAATGGTTGACAACATAGAAGTCGACCAGGATACAGGCGAATTATGGATTGGATGTCATCCTGTAACGTATCGCATACTAGATGATATGACAAATGCGTTTGGACTGACGTTGCCATCACAGGTATCGCTATATTTTTTTTTAATTTTGAGTGTTTCATAATTTAATTTATTAGAAAGATCATGTGTGTTTTCCTTAACTCACAAAACATTTATACTATATTGTTGTTCTCTATGTTAAGCACTTCGTTTTCGAAAGGTCCATATATTGTTATGTTTTAAAATCTTTCTGGTATTGATTTATGAAGATGGTTAGCCTTGATAGAAATATGATAGTTACACATGTAATTTCTTCTTCTAGAAAGCCACAAGTTGACTGTTACTCAACATGTATACGCAACGCAAACAAAATAGTACAATGCAGTTTAACCATTTCATCTTTTGTTTATATGGTTTTACGAATGGCACAAGTTACAATTTCTTTATTATTTTTTTTTTAATTTTACAATTATCAGTCGATGCTTTAACAAACTATTTCTAATTTAAGATAAACATATTGGTACTGATTGAAATAAAAACGGTATTTTTTAAGGTATTGCGTTTCAAAATGGAAGACAACATGGTGTCTAGCGTAGAGGAGATTTACGCTGACGATGGGTCCGAATTGTATGGTTCAACAGCGGCGACATATGTAAATGGAAAACTTGTAATTGGATCAGTCAAAGCTGAGACTGTCGTATGCGATGTGAATTACTTATCACCATAACATTAACAAGCTTAGCAGATATTGACCAATGTGAATCTGATCTGAATATAAATTTTTTTATAGGCCTTATATGAATGACAATTAAATTTTAAAGATCTATTCAAAGATGTTTGTTAAGTTTTTCAAAGCTCTTCTACATATACACGAAGTTGTTTGTATTTAAGATGATAAAGAGTGCTAACGCGGCATGTATTTCCTCTATTGCAAATGTGTCTTTATATATGATGTTATTTCTATATTACATCTGCAAGTGTTACCCTGTGTTGTCATATATTTCTTGTCCATCGTGATCATTGATTCCAATATTTCAAGCGTTGAGAGTTTATTACTTCTTTAGCTGATTAAACCCATAGCGTTCCTAATGATAACATAGCAAATCACGACCCTACGATGACTAAAGACATTATTTCCTTCAAGATAGCATAACACATAAGGTAACATAACACACCATTTAATTTATAATAACATAACAGATTGTTCATCTTACGATTAAAAGATCAATACCGTAGACAAAAAATGCACAGTTTTGGTACCGACCATGTTTTTCAATAAAGACACTAAGTCTTGTAGAAACAATTGCAGTGTTCAAGTTTTACCAACACAGTATCAGTAATAGTTACTATAAAGCTTTGAATGTAGAGGAGACACAAGTCGTTCTCTCCGTTGATTATTTTTACAAAATAAACAACAAAAGCCGATATTTTGTTACCTAATTGACTTCTCACATCGAATTCCCTTGACCCACAGCGGTTAGAGACAAGTATTTCAAATCTGTCGACGACCAGATCCAACTGGCGACAAGGGCAGCAAGTTAAGAAAAATATATACAGAAAACAGCATCTAATGATCATGTAATTAAATCGTTTCGTTTTACCCTAATTTGAGAGATTCTATCGCCATATATTGCGTCTTTAAAGCGTATTAGTGTTATACAATTAATTGTGGTCACTTATGGTGAGCTTGAAGAGTAGGTCGGGCCTGCTCGTAAAGAGAATATTACAGTAACTTGGGTATCTTCAAAAGTGATGGCTTTGAAAACTTTTGCCGGAGGACAGCAAAATATTAGGTAATAAGTTTGCCTGCTCTTCATTGGAGGTAATTTTGGTTCCCTGTCCTATTACTATTTTTGGATCATAAAGGGAATCAGTACAATCAGATTTTCTGTACTATAATTTAAGAAGCGCCAGGAATTAGTACGATCATTTGAAACATCTTAAAAAATCAATCCTAATACGAAGTTTCGCGAAATTTCTATTCCCAAAATAAGACTCTTAGCGCATTCACGATCGTGTGATGAAATTAATCATAAAGCACGTAAAAAAATTACTGTACATTTTTGAGAAATAATCGTCTTAAATACTTGTTTAAGCAATATATCAATAAATATACAATAAATAGAAATATATACTGTCAATATCACCTTCCGTGGGAAATTAAATTATTAATAACGAACTTTGATTTTAAGTGATTTTTTATCTCCATAGAGATAATTCATTTTATCTTCAATACAAACATGAATTGAATGAAAAGTTGAAAATAGTGCGTAATATTATTAAAAGCATTGTGAGGCCGAAAGTGTGCAGTTCTTAGTGTGTTGATATCTTAATACGTAGTATGCAGTGTGCAGCCGTCGAAGACCATGATGGGTTTCATAAATATGGTCATAACATGATAATGGTGAAATGTTTGATTAATTCTGTCAAACAACTCGCTCCGAGGCTTAGCCTTATTTTTATTATATTAGATATAAGAGCAAATTTGTTAAAGTGAGTAATTTTATTTATATGTCCGTTGTAAACGTGTCATTCAGAACTCTATATATGACTTGTAAATTGACCTTTTCTATACCATAAATAGTACTTAATTGATAATACCTGATTAATAAAATACTTTCCTTGTCAATTTCATATATGTCAAATAGTTTTACAGCATGAATATCAAACACAATAATATCAAGGAGGCATTCTTTATAAAAGTCAGTGACATCGGCAAATGTAGTCAGCAATTCTCTTTCAAGCAGACAAAAATAAGAATATGCCAAAATGATCAGTTATCAAACTTGTGATACGTAAATATGAGTGTTATTTACATCTATATTTCTTGAATGTCCAACGAAATTCACAATGGATTCAATGAATACCACTGTAGTTCAATATTTCAGACTTTCAGGGGTATTTAAATTTCCCGGGGTAGGATTGTTACGTTAAAAATGGGAATTTCCGAAATCGTTTTCGAAATCGAGATATTTTTAATATAATTTATTATATAAACAAGGGCTCTACATTCTCAATTCTACATTTCTTTTATGCTTCTGACTTTCGTGATACAGATAATCATGAGTGCTTAGGTCAGTCATTGTAAATAACTATTTTCTAAATTGCACTGAATTAAAATCTATGTTTCTAGGTAAAAAGTCAGATTTCTGTATTTCATGACGTATAACACAATATAATTTGTTTCATCTATCATAAACATTAATTTAACATCACAATCTGATTTTGAAATGGATGATTTTTGGTTTCTTTTGACGGGAAAAATGAGCAAATGTTGAATCAGCGTTCGTTAATTTCTGGATCGTAATCGTAATCAAATAGTTTTGTTTATAGACCGTCCCAAATAATTTCAGACAAAGCGAAGAAAGGTTCATAGAAAAGTAAGATAGATTCATAATGGTTTTATGGCACAGACCATGTGAAAAAATCCACCTGGTTTTAGAGTACATCAAATATTTACTTTAACTGTCACTTATATCGTAATATGAACTAGTTCATATCTGACAAGCAAGATAAACCTTGTCAGTCAAAGTATATTTATTTTCCGGTGTTGAAAGTCATTGATTTATGTTACTCTGATATCTCGAAGTTGTTTATGAAAACGTCAGCGTTTTCCAGTTAATGAGACCGGGTTTACTCTTTTGAACTGATAACTGCCCTTCTACAAGATTCTTTTACAGTACAGTTTGTTTCTAAAGTAGAAAATTAGAACAGAAAATAAGTTCTTAGTGTTGCAAATATTTTCATGCAAGTTAAATCTTAAAGAAAAGTGGCATGTTGTCAACCGGTGTCTTTTTAGTTTTGCTCGGAATTGTTTTCAATTACTTTCTATTTTACAGGTAAGTGTTTTATATGTTTTGTCTTATTCTGCTTAACAAAAGAATTGTTCTAAGTCATTCCAAAAAGCTGTTATCATAGTTCTACAATTGCTCAAATCTGTCAGACAGAATTCAAACGACGATAAATTTTAAAATTGATGACATGAATAACGCACTGAAATGCATTATTCGTCAAAACCATTTCGTGTTATCTTCATGCAATATTCAAATGATGTTCTTCGATCAAATTTTCTCTGTTTGTTTAATAGGGACTGGATTCATTGGAATCAGGGAAGACTCTTGAAAGTGCGACCTGGACCATGTAAAACAGTTGCAGAAGGTACATGTATGCTATTTTGTAAACAAAAATTTCTTCATTTTTTTTGCAGACGATACGTTCCGCAAGGACACACAACATGAACATGCATGATGTTAGCATTATTCCATGTTTAAATAAAGAATACCAAGGAAATCACATAAAAATTGTTACGTCTAATAATACCACTAAAATTGGTATTCGCAAAAATGGTAATTTGACGGATTTTGTGTTTGCCCGTCCCAGATCTTATTTATATTTTATAACAAGCTACATGTATATATCGTTCTTTACGGTCCACGATTTACAGGATTTATGATTGAAGATCTTTCTTTACGCTGGTATATATCATTTTCTATTTTTTAAGAGTGATAGCTCTATAGTTATATTTTTCCTCAATAACTTATTTCACAGATGGTGGTTCTGAAGATCTTGTTTATATTGGCGATGGAATATTCCTCATATCAACGGTAACAATTTCTGTACTTGTAGTCTTTGCACTCCTGTCAATGATATTTTGTCATGTTAAAGTCATCGATGACGGCATATGTTCGTAGTGATACATGTATTTCAAAGCTATAGACATCAAGGCTCATATAGTATTTTAATATTTTAGTTAATGGTGACGTTTGGACGTACTAGTTATTCCAAACAATTAATGTTACATTTAGTTATTGACTAGATATGTTACATTTCAAAAATGTCATTTCCAGCCGTAACTTTCTTTTAATATGCCGTGTCACAACAATGATTAGAAATGGAAAAAGAAATGTTCAGATGCGTTCACAACGCCACCTTTTCTCGTAAAACATACATACATGCATGTTTGATATATCATGTTTACATTTTATCAACGATGTTTTGCGACTATTAAAGGGGTTTCAATTTGGGAAGCTGACTGGTGATGTTGTTGCACTCGATATAAATGCTAAACCTACACTAATCACCCTTAACAAAACCAATGTGCCAGATTCAGAGCAACATATTCTAGCCTCGCCGCATGGAATGACATCCTACAAAGATCCAAACACTGGTAGGTCTCTGTTGCTTTCGTTATTTATTTGGTTAAACAACATCACCTGTTTTGAATGTAGTATATATAATGGTAACATATTTCTTTATTGGTTTTAATTATTTGCCATGATTGATTATTTTTCATGGGAGAGTTTCAAGTGTCAAATTTTGCTATCAGATGACTAACTGAAAGAAACACAATCACAACTTTAACTTTATTTAAACAAACACGCTTTATTTCCGTTAAGAATTCGACATCGTTATATTCCATTGAAAACAAGGAAAGTCATATGATAGAAATATACATGTATTTAATGTTTATTGTTTGTTTGTTTGTTTTCTTTCAGGAAGAACTTTTCTGTATGTGCTGACGCATCCACCATCTCAGGACAAAATTCGTGTGTTTGAAGTGTTGTGGCCATTACAATTAAAATACATAAAGACCATAACCGACCCAAGTTTTACTTAGTATGTATTGATTCACTTTCTACGTCTAATTTTACAAATTCAATGTACATTTTGCAAATTGAATTTATTCCTTGTATAATTATAAAACATATTAGTTATATATAGAAGTTATTAGTTGAAAAGAACTAGCATAGTGCATTATCTGAAAAAAACATGACGTTATAAGCATTTTAAAATTATGGATACAACTAATGCAACAAATGAATATATCAAAATGGTTTTAGTGAATATTAATACACCACAAAGGATAATCACTGTCAATTCCAGCATATGGAGTAGGATTAAGTTATTAAGCCTTCAATCACCTGTAAAACGAGAAAACAAAGTTTTATTCCTCTAGCCGATGCAATACCGGATAAAGAAATGCATAACATGTTCCCAACTTCGAAATAAAGTCAGTGTAATATGTATATGTAAATACTATGTTTTTATCTCTGTAAATACAAGCATTAATTCTGTGTGTCTCTTTTATAGCATGAACGATCTAGTGGCAGTTGATGTTGACAAGTTCTACATCACTAAGTACACTATGTACCGTGACACAAATAGTATTCTATTTGAACATCTTTCCCATCTAAGACAAGGCAAGATCTTTTATTATGATGGTAGGAAGGCAAGAGAAGTTTCCGCAGGATATTTCTTGCCGAATGGAATCAACATATCACCAGACAAAAGGTATGTGAAACATATGATTTTGTATCCTTAAAAATATGTGTATAAGTTTCGGGGGTAGCACTGTTTCTGTAAATCTTTTAACCATTTTCAAAGCATATTGGTCAAAAAAGGACAAGAACAGGAAACAGTGAGCAGAATTCTACTTGAATTCACTTTGACGTTTGGAAATGTTGAAAATAATAAATGCTCGTGTTATTTAATATTTCCTAAAGTTTAAGATCAATTAACAAATTATAATAAATATTTTTAGTTGTTCTTCATTGAAACGTAAAAGATCACGTTTAAATCAGATAGTTGGTTTAGTAGTTGTTTAGTAGTGTTAATATTGTGAATAATTATTGTGCATCGCATTTGAAGACCTAAGTTTTGATCTCCGCTTCGAGGTGTTCATATGTTTGATTTATGAAGCTGGATGTCTTCTTATTCGTTGAAATGTTAAATGATGTGTCTAACATCCTGTAGAACTACTTCGACTGAAGACAGGTTCAGTGATTGTACTTGTTACATTACTTTTAACTGCTTTTAGAAAAAGCAATTTTTAAGATCATTGATAGATTATTTTCCAAAACCATTGATTCTTTTAAGATGTTGCTATTAAGTTTTGTAAAGACATGGATTTTTTGTATTGTCCAGTATGATCTATATGGCGGAATGGGGAGGCCAGAGGCTTTACGGATTCAGACGTGACTCGACCAACAACCTTGTAAAAGCATGGGTATGAAATACGATCTATTTAATACAGATACATATAATAATTTGAATATAATTATTTCGCATGACTATATAAATTGTCATTTAAAATAGATTTATACTTACAACATTGCGCGATGAAAAAAGTTTAGATCATGTTGCGTACACATTTTGAATTTGAAAATAAAATGATTGTATGTGAAAGTCATTTGTGATATTTATCCGCGAGATACGTATTCGTATAACTTAAACTATTAATCAAATTATATCAGTTAATCTATATGTAATTCTTATCAATTTGGCGATATTGTTTTCTTTTCTTTCATCAAGGTTAAAAAATCTACATCATTTTGTATGACCACTGGGTCCAGTTATTAATGTCTTCATGTGTTTGCATATAATTTGTTTTAGGATATAGATATGGGTACCGGTGTTGACAATATTGAGGTAGACGAGAAAGGAGATCTTTGGATAGGGTGCCATCCAACTACGTGGATGATTGTGGATTTCTTAAACATATTTGGCGTAACGCCTCCGTCTCAGGTAGGTTTATGTCTATGAAATGTCACTTATACTGGAAATGATTTTGAATAGTTGTGTTACATGCTTCAGTGTTCAGAAAAAGAAAACGACTGTGCCGCGTCGTTTAGTCTTTATAGTTTACTCGTCAGATGAATCGAGACAAAACTTTTGCATTGTATTACTGCTAGTCTTTACATATTCCTTCTCATATTTTATTACAAACTGATAACATTACTTTTTAATTTTATATTAGAAATTAGTTAAATGAACTAATCTATTAGTGTCTGATCTTATATTAGAAAAAATACTGGTTTTTTCTTACCTTTAACTGTATAACTGCATGCTCATCTGGCAAGATTTAGATTCATTTTGGACTTTCCTTAATGTATTCTGATATTATAAAATTAACATAAACAGGTTATTTCTAAAATGGACTGATACCACAGTGAAAATGGTATTCATATTTCAAGAAATTTATTTCAAGGTGATACGTGTGAAGATAAGAGACTCTCTTGTTGACGATGTCGAAGAAATCTACATGGATGACGGTACAGAATGCAGTGGTTCAACTGTAGCTAGTTACCAGAAAGATAAACTTATCATTGGAACAGTCTACAAGCAGACCGTTGTCTGCAATGTGAAATATCTTACAAAATGATGATTATAATAATATATTTTATAGCAGGTGTGCCTATATATAACCAACATTATTTAAAAAAAAACTAAATTATGTCTCCATGTTTTAGTAGTGTTTTGATGCATATTTGAGAAATAGAATAAAATTAACTTTCTGGAATATTATGTTGTTTGTTTTCCATAATGAGAAGTGTTTGTTGTAGAACATATTTAAAGTTTTATATCAATCGCATTTATGCAAAACATGACCAAGATATAGTTTAAGTTTTCAGATAATGCTATAATGCTACGACATTGTATCAAATAATATCTTTTCCTTTTTTGTGGTCAAGTTATCAAATTTGTAAGAGTGGTTCTTAATTGCTTTAAAATGTCATCAATGGAGGAAATCGATATTGACCTGATTTCTGTTAATCTTTGATAAAACAGGACAGTTTTATCTTCTGAATTGATAATGAAAATAATTCGATTCAGAGACATCTTAACTTACTTTATAGATGTTGCCTTTTTACAAAAATTGGCATTGCAGATTAAAGAATTTAGTTAGACAAAACGTTCATACCTTAGACGTATTGAAATACCTAAGACGTATTGAACCTCTTGCAAGTGTAAGCAATTGATACAAGAGGTTCAAAACGTCTAAGGTATGAATCGTTTAACTTAAAGTGTCCTAAAGAATGCTAGTGGCTCCCTTACACTGCTTTGCATGGAGATCATAATTGACATGTTGACGACGTGATTCTGGATGAAGACAAAGAGCAAAAAAGGCTTTGTTGTCAACTCGTCTAATTCATAGCTAGAATATCGTAATGGTAATTTTGCAAAAGG
This sequence comes from Ruditapes philippinarum, assembly GCF_026571515.1. NCBI lineage: Eukaryota > Metazoa > Mollusca > Bivalvia > Venerida > Veneridae > Ruditapes > Ruditapes philippinarum. Next base: position 63,666 of record NW_026853645.1, on the reverse strand, counting down.
GTGCAGTAAAAAATGAAGCACATGTAGACAAGGAAAGTTTACTTAATGTCATTGTTAGATAGTGACAGATGATAAAGATATGTTGCTTTTCCAAAAACGTCATATCTATACCATGCGCGATTAGCTACTTTTAACAAATATTTGAATTGCTGTAGATTGCCATATTGATGGAAATGTACCATCACGTACGTAAACTGTCACATGTTAGTTAAACGGCTTTACCGAAATGTCTTCTCGTTGCCTCATTTAAATAAGTGGATGACTGTCAAAGATGGATTCATCACTTATTCACGTTATCAGTATTAGATTTAGAAGGGCGAACATGAACTGAATCTGAAAGAGAGAACATTATGAATACAATCCATTTACGAGATATATATTTCGATAACATAGATCGTTGTGATTTGCGTCTGATTATACTTTGCAATCAGCATTTGAAATATTAGTTTTAATTGATTTTTGCCGCGACATATAGGGATCACTTCTCATTTGTTTGATCGTCCGTCAGTCCATCCGTCCGTCTTTTAATCTGTCACAAAACTTGTCCTGACTACTCTTCAGAAACTACTAATGCAATTTCGGCATTTTTCCGGTTATGGCCGTGTAATGATTCTTTTTTATACCCCCGCACAACAAAGTTGTAAGGGGGGTATACTGGAATCAGCTTGTCCGTCCGGCCGTCGTCCGGCTGTCCGTCGGTTTTTTCTTGTCCGCCCAATAACTTAAGATTCCTTTGACCCTTAGTCTTCATATTTGGCATGGAGGTTAGTCATGATTAGTAGATGACACCTATTGATTTTGAGGTCACCAGGTCAAAGGTCAAGGTCACAGGGATTTGACTTCAAAAAGTTTGTCTGCCCAATAACTTTAGATTCCTTTGACCCACAGTCTTCATATTTGGCATGGATGTTGATCATGATTAGTAGATGATCCCTTTTGATTTTGAGGTCACTGGATCAAAGGTCAAGGTCATAGGGACTTTGACTTCAAAAAGTTTGTCCACCCATTAACTTAAGATTCCTTTGAACCACAGTCTTCATATTTGGCATGGATGTTGATCATCACAATAATGTGACCCCTATTGATTTTGAGGTCACTGGGTCAAAGGTCAAGGTCACAGGGACCTGGACAAAAAAAAGCTTTTCTTCTCAATTGCTAAAGAATGTCCTGTCCGCAATGTATTGATTTTGACATTTTCACATTTGAAGCATGTAGAATACATAACTTAGCAATGTACTGGCTTAGTAACCTCAGATTTGGCAGGGAGGTTGTCCTTGAGCTCTAAATGGCCACTGTTGATTCTGACAAAGTGGTATGCGGGGGTATTCACGCCATGATAGTGGCAGTTCTAGTTTTAACAAGTTTTGTCCGGACTTCTCCACTGATACCACTGATGCAATTTCAATGAAATTTTACAGGATTAATCACTAGCTCCAGTGCTTGTGGAAATTACTCTTGAATGAAAAAGATATTTTGGTCTGTTTATAATTTTTGTGTTGCCAGCTACACAGAAGATTGTCCGAACTACTCCTCAGAAACTACTGTACTTGTACAATTTTAACCAAACGTCACAGTAATGACCAGCAGTACGTCGAGTTGTGCAAATTGTCAGCATTTTCCGGTTCAGTGATTTTGTATATTGAGTTATAGCCCTTTACTGATTTGTATTTTTAAAGTTTCTTCCGGACTTCTTTTCTAATACAACTGATACAATTACATTTAAAAGCAATTTACATAATTGATCGGTACCTCATGTTCTTGCATCGGCGCTAATTAAACGGGTATCAGGTTAAATGGTTTTTGACAGGAGTTATGGCACTTGGAAAAAGGCGCATCTTGGCCTGTTCGTGATTTTGTGTCTTCTGCTACATATTAGCTGCAACATACAATTGGCTAACTTTAGGCGACGCATGTGATCCCTGATTGTTCAACGGTATTTGAAGATTACCATTGCCATGCTTTATAGCTAAGATACACAAGCAATTTATTTAATTATTTTAGTTAGCCTTTTCCTAGGGATGCATTCTGTTGGTCAGCTGCTTTAGTACCCGATGTACTCCAACTGCATTCTTTAGTTAGGTATATATGGTCGATTTTTAACATCTAAATGTCTTAGAAACGATTAATAACTTTTCTTTATATATCCTTTCATACAACATGCACGATTAAATGAAAATAAACAAGAGAACAAAACTCAGGGATATAAATTTGTAACCTAGTTTAGCTTAAACATATTTTATTGCATTAAATACATGTTAACAAACATATCATACAAATAATGAGTATATATCAAAATGCAAATGGGTTGGGCAACAAGTTCTTACAACATTAGATTAAGCCCTTCCCAGAACCTAGTAACCTATTAAAATGTGATAATACGTACTTATAATACAATGTATTTCAGTAGTATACATACTAGGGCAAGTTGAAACCTTAGCCTCAGAGTATACTTGTTTACCCATTTACGTATTTGTATTACATTACTTGCAGTTTGTATCACTTTCAGTACTTTGATTATTTAATATTTTGATTTTGATTGTTAGTTTTAATTGAGCCTTTATAAATGTTTATAAGATTTTGCTAGTCTTTTTTATATAAAACAGAAAGAACATATATTTATTAGACTAATAGGTATTTTTTTACCTTGATAAATAAACGTTAATAATAAACATGAAATATATCTATAACATATAATTGAACGACATACGTTTACATATATTCATATATTTCAAAGACAATTTTAAATATTTATATTGTTTAACCAAATACAAAGTATGTTTAATAAGATTTGTGCTATTTCACATGAATGTACTTTTATTTCAGGAATTTTGTTATCCATATGGTGACCTAGAAACTATCATATGAACTTTGAATATGTGTGAATGTATACATGTTTATTCCATGGCAGATTTATATCATTCACAATTTATATCACTAACTGAGGGCCAGTCCAGATAAGACTGTGATTTGTATATATGAACGATAAACAAAATTTTGTGATGAACTTTATGTACTGAAATAAAATACTACTAGATACAAATGTGCTTACTATTTCTGTCGATTAACTGGGATGAACAGAGGTATTACTTTATTCCCAGCATTGTACGTTGATATTCTGAAATTTGTAGACAAATTGTGCCACTCTTTTCTAATTTAAGAAAGCTGTTTTAAAGATATTTTCATCTTTCTTACTATAACATGAATTTTAGATATTTCATAAATGATATAGTAATGAACTTTTTTCCTGGTCAAAATGTATAAGTGCGTAAATGTTTTAATTTCTTTAAATACTGTTTTTATGTTTTATTTTAGAGATGGCATTAATTTTTTAAAACATATTTGTTGACAGTACCTTGCATACACCACTGCCAACCATAAACAAACTCAGTCACATCAACTTTTTTTTCTTTTTGGCAGAAGAATTAACTGAACAAGATCCTCTTTTTGTCTTTTTGAAGTCGCAAGCTGCCTATTAATTTGTTTCACACCCCACGCCTATTATGTAAAACAAAATTGATACGAGAACTATGCGATCATGAAATTAAAATGTAAGTCATATTTAATAAGATATTTTGAACAAAAGTTACTGATTGGCAAAGATTGTAATGCCTACGTTTTAATTTATTAAAACAATAATAATCAAAATAGATATTTATAATAATACAAAATATAATTTAAATAAATAAAAAATGCTTACCATACTTTGTACTACAAAAATAATTTATTTGAAGAAAAAAAACATTCAAACAATTAAAACTTGACACAGATTATGTTGTAAAGCAACATTATTTGAACTACTCAAATTGAAAGGATCATTCAAAAAATAAAGAGCATATTATGAATAAAATATGTTAGAAAACATTTAGAAAATATCGGGCGGACTACCTTTAACTCGGAGATTAACTTTATATGATAAATGTAAAAGCACACATAGGTATCAGTATAGTAAGGTCGTCATGTTCGGTGCTTTATGTTTTAAAATATTTAAGTCATACGTTAGTTGAAAGCTTAATGTAGATGTATTTGACAAAAACGGAATGCTTAAGATTTTAATCTATTTTCTATGAGGCAAGGGTTTGTTTGCAATATTTGATTTTTTTTCGTACCTTCAAAAACTAGTTTTGCTTTTTAATTCTTCGTATACAGTTAACTCCACTTATAAAGATATTTATAGAATCGCCGAATTGATATCGTCATATCCGGATATCGTTATCTCCGAGATGCAAACAATTTAAAAGCAGCATCGGTATAAGGGGTATATCGTTATAAGCGATATCGTTTTAAGTGGAGTTTCTATACATAATAGAACTGTTTAAGGATTTTACAGTATAACATTTAGATAACAAGCTAAATATAAGCTAAAAGGGAAACTCAGGCAAATTAATGACAAAAATATTAAAATGATCTTATGAATTCAAATCAAGCTAAAATGGCATTTTTTTTCAAAATCCCAGAATGAATTGCTGTATTAAAGTCTATATATTTGGGGTTTTGAAGCGTAAATATACCTATATATGTTGAACGAAATTTAGAAGCCGCCAGAATCACTGAGAAGTTTAAAAAACGAGTTTTGTGACTTAGACAAACGCTGAAAATTACAGAAATAACAGATGCTGTGGATATTGTATGAAGTCATTCATTTGTTATGTTTTTTAACGTTTCCAAAGTTCACTGTGACAACTATTGTGAAATCTTAAGGCTCTAACCTGACCCACGTGGGTCAGGTTAGAAAACCATCATTTAATACTTAAAATGAGAACAGAATTGTTCCTGTGACTGCCTAGTATATTCATTTTGAGGACATTATTTACAGAATAATTAATGAAAAACGAAAATATGAAAATTTTGCCTGTGTCTCCCTTTAAATATTGCCAACACTGCTAATATAGATTTATATCACGGAATTGTCTCATTACAATGGAAAGACATTTTTCAATTCCTTTCTTCTGATTTAATTTGGTTTAATTTCGTATGTATACAAAAGTGAGAAAATCTTTATCTGTATTTGATTTGGAATACAACAGACAATGATTAGTGATCAGTATGAAACATTGTTAAATATTGGTGATGGATACCCCAGCATTTAATATCAAAATTGTAATATTTAGTAGCCTTTTTGGTGTTATGGTTGTGATGTAGGTATTGAAGGCTGACATAGCTATACACTGGTAAAAAACCGTTTCATTATAACTGCTTGTCTCTGGCAGGTTTTAAAGGTCAATTAAGCCTCAACAAATTGTAATATTTTCATTAAATTTAAAAACTTTTTTATTTTGATTTTTGATGTCCTGTGACAGATTTCAAAATGTAACTCGCTGGCCATGTATCTGAGTCAAACTTCTATTGTATTAAAGTCAAAATAGCTCGTTCTTTACATTTTTTTATCTTTATCAGGAATATTTCTATATTATTAACTTTATACGATACGCATCCTAAATGTTCCAACTCCATACGAATAACATGATAAAACACACGTTTACCCTTTCTACAGAAAAAGACAACAACATATTTTGACAAGAAACACATTTTAATCATGATGGTTATTATTATCTTGTCTTTATGTATTCTTTTCTTTGTTAAATTGATGTAGTCGAAATAAAGGTTACTATTTATATCGAACAGTTAATAATGTTTCTTATATGTTGTTTGAGTAAAATTGAAATTGTGTAAGAAAAAGGTAGTGGAAAAGAAATTGTGTAATAATGTTGTCGGCAGCAATTAAAATTGCACTTCTTGGATTCAGCATAAACTTTTTGCTTAATTACAGGTACGTCATTCTTTAATACATCTTTATCACTCTTCAGTAGCCATAATACTTGTTTGACGAAAAGGTTGTATAAAGATATAATTGCGTTATAATTTTCATTTTCAAAAAAGAAAAAAAGCGGTATGTTCAAAATTAAGATGCACTTTATTAATGTCGCGTCCTCCGTATCTATTTTAATATCCGTTATAATTGTTTTGCCATGTTCAATGATAACTTTTTCTAATCAATAAAGCATTGTGTACTTTAAATTTGTGATATAACAGTGTGCGCTTTTGAACCATTTAAAGTAAAGATAAAATATAGATAATGTGCAAGATAATATAAATTTAATACATTTACATTTATCAAATTTCGAATCCCATTTGAAACGTTTCACACGTACACAAATGATTAATTTAACGCCGTTATATTGCAAAACATTTTGTACGCTTTTGCATTTATATTTATGTAAGTAAAGACTGGAATTTGTTGCCTGTGTTTATTTCATTATTACCAGTAAAAGTCGATTTTTATTCGGAAAATATATAAATGTAAGAGTGAAAGTTTACAAAGGACTCTTATATAATGATTGTACAAAATGTTATCTTGTTGATTTGATTATAATTGTATGTCAATGTGCAGTCTTCAATCATACATACGTTTCAATCATAATATTTTAACAACCATGGATGTCAAATAAATACATTTGCTACTCAATACATATAGTATGTATTTATATATTTACATCGGAGGTCAAGTGTTAAAACTACTTTCTATACCTATTCGAGATTATTATGAATTATCGGCGAGGCGTTCCGATTCAAATTATACTTCTAACTAAATGATTAAATTTTAGGCAATGGCTTGATTGGGACAATGATGCTGTAATGAATGTAACCCCAGGCTCTTGTGAAACCATTTTAAAGAGTAAGACAATATACTTTCTTTTTTTCACTATGTGTGTGCGCGCACGTGTTGTTGTTGTTATTTCTTAAATTTATTTTCTTGACGTTGCAAAAAAAATGAACTGAAAAAAGCAGGATATTTATTCATCATTTATTATTATCATGAAAGCACTAAATACAAGAGATACATTACAAAATGTAACTGCATGTGTTTGTTATCACCAAGACTTTCCTCATATTTTCTTGTAAAAAAAATAATTTTGTGAATGAAGTATTGTTTATTTTGCGATATTTGTAGATGGTGGATCGGAGGATGTTACACATATAGGAGACGGTATTATTCTGATATCAACGGTAAAATGAGTTAAAATCTAATTGACTTAATACGTATTTTTTCTGAACATAAAATTACTTTCATGAATTTGAAATAATTTTTCAATAATACTTGATCGCATTTTCATGAAACCTACCGATTTTCTTCGATTTAGTCATTTTGCTATCTAAATTTAATAAAGTATATGTTTTCGATATCTGAAATATCCCTACAATTGAATTTGGTAGGATATCTTACCCTGTAACATGAAAATGTTAAAATTGTTAAAATATATTTGTGTCAATTTAATGATGTGTAGTTTATAGCACAGTAATGTGTTTCATAGCGGTGGTTCGTATTTTAGGGATTTGAGTTTTTAGGACCACCAGGGCAGATTAAAGCTGTTGATCTGAAAAATGGAAATAAAGTGACGACATTGAACATCACCAATAAACCTGCGAGGGCCGATTTTATGTCAGCACCGCATGGAATTAGCACGTGGAGAGATCCTGACACAGGTCTGTAATTAGTCTTACATTTATGTTAAGATGTAGAAATGTCGTTATTATTCTATTTTAGATAAATTACATTACGATGGAGCGTGGACTAGATTTCTACTGACGGTGTACATAAAAGCAATGTGTATACATTTCTCAACTTATTTAATAAAGAATACATTCATTGGAGTTTGGCGGCCATAAAATCATTTTATTTTTGCATCGTATGATGAAATAATTACTCGCCCAATTGTTCATTTTCGCTTGTTTATCTTTCCAGAAATTTGAGCATGATAGATGTTGCATGAATATTTCTGATCTTCCTTAAGCTTATTTTTTTTAGGTTTCGGCAATTTGCAAACAAAGAAATGTAAACTGTTTAGTTCGAACTTTTGTATTCTAAGTTAGAGCTCGTAGATTCTATTTAATATGGATTATACATTAACATACGAGAAATAGTTTTCTATCATTAACATAAAGTTATCGTTATTTAAAAATATTATTTCATGATTCTAAGGCTTTTCCTTATTTATTCTAGTAATGATCCGTATCATATTAATATACCAAAGGATTGAGGTTTGTTTTAAATAGGCATATGCAGTAAGTCTGTGACATTTTCATTTATTTTGTCGAATATGAAGGTCACGTTCATTTCTTTGCTTGTTTTAGATCAGCTGTTTTTGTATGTGATCTGTCATCCGAAACCAGAAGATCGCATAGAGGTTTTTGAGGTCCTAACTTCATTGACCTTAAACTATGTCCGGACAATAACAGACCCAAACTTTGACTTGTACGTTCATCCTCATAGTTTGTTTAAACTATTTTTTATTTCACACAAGAATATTTCAACAACAATATATTATATTTGTTCTAACTGACGCAGTATTTGTACAATACATTTTTGTATGTACTCGTTCATACTCGAACAATATATTTGTCATTACAAATATGGTATCTTTGGTAAGATTTGTTACGAAATAATACTTAACTGTTACATTACTTCTTTATCTTGCCAGCTTTGTTACAAATTACTGTTATAGCTGCAAGTAATCTAATTATAAAGAATGAGTTTTTTATACTGCGTTTCAACAAGAACCTTGACAAATTTCTTCTGTTCACAACATATATTCTCTTGATAATGTTTAAACTAGAGGTATTTTAAAATAAATTTGTAGTTGAAAAAACAAACGTTCATAATTATTAACATTAATTATTTTCGCAGCATGAACGATTTGGTTGTGGTCGGAAAAGATAAATTCTACATCACAAAATTCGCCCGTTTCCGCGACTTCAAAAGATATAACATGGAAATGTTCAGTGGGATGAAATTTGGCGGGATATTTTACTATGATGGTCGCAAAGCTAGGGAAGTTGCAACCGGATACTACATGCCCAATGGAATAAACATCTCACCTGACAAAAAGTAAGATACAACAAAAAAAAACCAACATAATGTGTTTGCGACCACCATGGATCCAGACCAGCCTGCGCATCCGCGCAGTCTGATCAGGATCCATGCTGTTCGCTTACCAACCCTTTTACAAGTCGAGAAACTGATAGCGAACAGCATGGATCCTGATCAGACTGCGCGGATGCGCAGACTGGTCTGGATCCATGCTGGTCGCAAACCCATTATGTTGGTTTTGTCATGGCGCGGCTCAAATATACATGTGGTGTTTGCAAGTTTTTGTAGGGGACACTTATATAATTCATGTACTTATATCGGTTAAATGTAAATAAAAAACAAATAAAAAATATTGAATCATTGAATTTTAAACATTTCTTAACATCAATTAAATTTAACTATAAATTGAAGCATATATTATAATTATATTTTCCTTAATTTTAAGTTCATTATCAGGGTGTTTTTATTTATCTTTTAGGGTAGTTTATGTTGCAGAATGGGGAACAAAGACATTGCGAGGTTTTCGTAGAGACTCGACAAATAATCTTGCTGAAATCTGGGTAAGTTTCAATACAGTTACTTTAATTGTGGCTGCACAATATTTTTACAATCAGTGTTGAAATTATTTGATGAGAGACAGTAAGAATTTCCCTGAATTTCAATAAAATTTAATGTCTGCAATTAAAGTATTCTACCCAATACGAGCATAGTATATTATCTATCAAAGTACATGAATATTTGTCTGGATCTGCACCCATTAGGTCGTTCATCAAATATAAGTATTTGTTGTAATTCAGGTTGCTACCACACTTAAGATAAATTATATATATTATGTATATAATTATGCTTCTAAAACAATTTTCAAACATTGTATTGCAAATATTTGTTCATATTATATGTAATCATTAAAATATATGCATTCATTTCTTATTGACAAATTTGACTTGGATTTTATTGAAAATAAATTTCTAGTTACCTCCCTTTATTAACATGAATTGTAAAGTCGGTAATATCTTTACAAATAATGCTTTTTGGAATTTAAAATATTTATAAATCAATCTTCATTTGAGCATTATATATATGATATCAAATATAGAAAATAAGAATCCCTATCCTTATATATATGATATCAAACCATACAAAAAACGAGTTACAGGATCTTTCACGAAATAGAAAATTTTTCTTTTCCAAAATGAAATGATCGATATATTTTAAAAAAGTCTATAACTATCGAAACGATGCATTTATGTTCCTATTTATTTGTAAAGTTACGTACTCACAAACAATATTTTTTGTACATTAGAGTACGTACACAGGTACTGGAATTGACAATATTGAAGTAGACCCTGACACCGGAGATCTGTGGATTGGTTGTCATCCTGTTACTTGGAGAATCGTTGATTTATTTTTCGGGTCGCGCCCTGTTGGTCAGGTAAAACGGATGTCAACTTTTCTAGAGTGGAGGAGTTTCTTCTGGCTAAATTGTATAATCTTTCAGGGCTTCTCCAAAATGATATTTCAAAAAAGTTTAAATAATGTAAACACCTAACTGAACTTGATTGCTCCAGATACTATGATAATAAATTAAAAATTATGTATGAATTGTAATGATAATAGTGTTTTGTTCGTTTGTTTTATCAATTCTAATAGTGTGGGGGCTGTTGTTGTTGTTGTTTTTGTTGTTGTCTTTTGTGTGTTTTTCTGTGTGTTTAAGGGAGGCGGAGTTTCAATTAAAACCAGAGGAATTGTAAATACTTACTACAGAATTTATGCATACGTTGCATGTGGAAATTAACATTCTTGTTTGTATTCCAGGTCGTTCGAGTAAAGATGCAGGACAACTCAGTTTCTGAAATGGAAATTATTTATCAAGATAACGGAGATAACTGTGCTGGATCGACAGCCGCAACCTACGCCGCCGGGAAGATGATCGTCGGAACCGTGAGGGAGCAGACAGTTGTTTGTAAAGTGGATTATCTAACTCCAAACTAAACAATTCGTGATTTTTATCCATATGATCCCTGGTATTATAGGACAGAAAACCTATTGTTGTGTATGTCAGAGGGGAACTAGTGTTTGTAATGTAATTTGTGCAGCATCGACATATTTATATGTTCGACATATTTATATGTTGGATTTCTGTAACCTCAGCAAACCATAAGTTGTCGCAAAAGTTAATATTATGTCCATAAAATGCCAAACACATTTTGTTAAGATGTAACGTAAGGTTTTGTCGCCACTTACCTAAGCATTTTCAGTTTGAGGCTTTTTTATTATATGTCATCTACAGACAGAACTGTGATTCGTCCATCATTTGTTAAAACAAATAATATTCAAATGTGCATTCAAATACATGTAACTATAAAAGAACTTCAATATCAAATTCTTTCCCAAATACTTAATATGAATAACAATTTAACAAGAATGATGATGATGATGATGTTGTTGTTGATGATGGTGGTGGTGGTGATGATGGTGAAGATGAAGATGATGATGATGATGAACATACTGAACTGATTTGTCGCTTAATTGTATGCTTTGAATAAAGTAATAAAGTAGTAATTATGCAAAGTAACTTAAAATAGTTGTTTCTGATTAGTGAAATAGAAAAGAACGTATATCAAAAACGGCCATTGATAGTGGTAAGTGCAAAATACTATTCAAGCCACCTAGCGGATCACTAAAACATAGTAAAATGATGAAATGTTTAATCAAGAAACATTGAAAGCCTTTAGTTATAAAAAGTTATTTGTAACAAAAAGTACTCAATAATGCACGTGCCATCTTGAGATGATTTCATTTTTGATATGCTATTGATGCTGCAATTTTCGTTGCTTCGACGTTAAATGTGAGAAATACATATGCCCGTAGTAATTTTATATATGTGAAAAACGTTTGCACTTATAAAGCGCTTTTAATTCTTTTTGTAATTTCAATAACACAAGCCTGCTTATCCTGCTAGTTGCAGGATAAGAACCTTTTACGATGACTTTTGTCTTGCTTCTGATAAGATCCATTGAAACTAAGATAATGAATTCAGTGAAACAAACAATCAACACTGGATGCGAACCTGTAACTACATTACATTGTCCGGTTGTATTGCAACTTCTTCGATTTCATTTTCATCCATATCTTCTATTCAGCATTTTTGGTATAAACTCAATTACATACAGCAATGTTTTAGAACTGAGAAAATGTCTAACATGAATCAGAAGATATATCAACAAATCAGACGCATCTATTCAATTTTACTTAATGCTTTATTTGTTTTAAATTAAAAACAACACTGAGCACAAAGTAAGTTTTAGGCACTTGTTTTATATCTTTTAAACTTAAATGTAAATCCCCAACATATATGTTCGGAAATGTTTTTGAGAACATGAAATTTCTGATACGTTTTGTAAATTTATCAATTTAGAATACATGTCATTATAATGTTCAATAAATTGTTGTAAACCAAAGAACCTGGGGATCGTCCTAAATTAATTATTTATTTGCGCAATCCCATCACAATACCAATAGGATGTTTTTGTCATTGTCATACTGCCTTTTCTGTCGGTACATACAACGTTTGGTTGAATCTTTTTTAGCAGTAATCGTGACCCAGATTTCCGATATATATCTGACTAAATAAAAGGAACCTTCACTATTTACCTCTCTACTTATGCATATTTCATAAACTTTATATTGTTCATTAACATATAAAACAAAAAAACATGGTATTTTAACCAAACACTTCTTGGCAGATAAATGCGGATGATCTGAAAAATGGAAACAAAAGTATCGACATAAGACTTCACAAACAAGCTTTATGTCATTACTTCAGCATGTGATTATATCGTAATACTGGTCAATAGATAGTGTTCATATGATTATACAGTCGTACCACCCGCTGTTTTTGTATTACGCATAAGAATCACAAAAGTGGCTCCAAATATTTTTGCTTTTTAACGAAAATGTATACACTTAATATGTCTAAAAAAACTAATGGTCAATGCAAAACACGATTTTATCTTGCCGTCATGTTCCCTTGCGTTAGATATTTGAACCTTATATTGCTGTAAAGAAGACCCTACAATGTAATATAATCTATAAAGTAAGTAAATTTTGGCAATAACATGCTCTTACGTGCACGTTAATGTCACATAACAAATTTTTTACGTTTTCATGAAGTTGTAAGACCACTGTGGGTTGAATTTCTTTGAAAATGATTGCTTTATTTTCAGTCGATCTAAGAAAAATCGCCGATCCTTTAAACAGTCATGCCATGCGACCTTCTTGAGGCCAATTCCATTGGTAAAGAGTTATGTGCCTTATATTGCTGTTAAGAAGAACCTCCAAACTAAAGCGAGGTAAAGGTTGTCTGTTTCGAAGATTGCTGTATTGTCATCATCGAGATTATAGCCCATATTTCAAAGATTTTAAAAGGTATTCACACGAAACTTGGAGAACTTGCTTATCATGACAGCGTACAGTTGTGAGACAAGGGTCATTATTCTGAAAGCTACATTTCTAGAGTTTTGCCCTTTTTAACTTAAAATTATCGCCAAAATTACCTATAAAGTAAAATTATTTTAAAACTGTGAAAGACATCAACATGAAACTGACATAAAACTCATTTGAATTGTTTAAATAAATAATAATAAACAATGCTTTGAACGTGAACTATGAGGACACTACAATTTGTGATATATACGCTTTTTCACACGTGTGACGATTTCGTATAGTCAAAAGTTGCAATTAAACATATACGAGTATATATGAATTTTATACTGATTAGTAACTTTGTAATGGTGTATTTACTGGAGTTATTTCCTGATTTAGTCACATGGCTTAAACACATTTAAGGAGTTTTCGACCTGTTTAAAAATAGATGACTTTTCGTACTTTCATAAATTTAGGGAGCTACTGCCATGCATCAATATTGATTCGCAAACGGTGTTATAGTTTATCCGTGTAGACCGCAATGTTTGTAAACCGTGTAGACCGCAATGTTTTTAAAGTGTGATGTGTAGATCAACAGCTGAGAAATGATAAATCTGTTGAGCGAATGTTTATCATTTACACACAGGCAATATTTTTATAGAGTAAGATAGGTTTAATCGTAAATGGATTTTAGCGTTATTCAAGGGAGTTTATCACTGAATTATGATTGGAAAAGTTGTGTTTATAGCTCTTTTTGGATTTGGTTTCAGATATTTCCTTAACTATAGGTAAGTGTGTGTGAAACAATACTTATATACTTACAAACAACTTCTGTTTAAATGCGTGATTTATAATATTTAACCTATTCGAACCCAAGATCGCTATAATATAAACGGCTCTCTATGCGTCATAGTTTGTGAACCCGTTTAATAATACGACGGTCACGTGACGGCTAAAAATAACTATATTGTCACACGTGATATAGAATACATGTAGTTGAAAATATAGTCAAATTATTGTATATTTGCATTATATATCTATCAAACATTTAAAAAGATTTTTTTTTGTGGCCATTAAAAGTATTTTCTCAAAGGCATTTTTGTTCCTTTTGATATATAAAGTATAAAAGTTACTTTATGATAATATTGTTTATATAAATCATTAGCGATTGTGTGCATGTTATAGTGTTTTGTGGCATATTATATGCTGAGTATCGCAAATAACTATTGAATTGAATTTATAAACTTCTGATTTTATATTAATTTTTATTCAGTAGCCACAAGCGATCAGGTAGCTATTTTACAAAAAAAATCTAATACAATGCATATCTGTTTCTGGAATACTAAAATCATGGGTTTTCTCATTAAGTATATCAATATTCTTTAATTAAAGATGAAACAATTAGAACCGTTGACTAGGGAGTCTTTTTCTATGGTGTATTACAGAGATTGGCTAGACTGGGAAAAGGATGTGATTCTTAATGTCAGACCAGGCAACTGTACAACAATCTTAGAAAGTAAGACTATTTGAAACATACCTACTGCGCACCGTATATAGACATACCTACTGCACACCGTATAAAATATAACCAACGAACAATCAGCTTTTGAACCACGTGATATTCTAATAGAAATCATCATTATTATCTTATTAATTTAGCCTCGTTTTTATTTCCAGCGTCCAAAATATCTATATTGAATGCATATCGTACTAAAGCTTCGTTTCCATTTCTAATAGTCCAAATATTCATAAATCCTTGACGTACTATTAAATGTTAGAAATGGTGGTGTAAAACAAAGAGGTCATTATACATTGTTGAGCATAATACTGATTCTATTGGACTGGCAGACATCTTTTAAATCTATATTATACTCGACTTGCAACTCGTCCAATATAGGTTTTTCGGCTATGTTATTCATCAGATAAACATTTGTTGTTGTTGTTGATATTGTTGTTGTTGTTGTTGTTGTTGTTGTTGTTGCTGCATCAGGTATAGAATACATGTTCATTGGCAGTAACGCAAGTTTTCATATTATCGGAAATTCCTCTATTTACTTTTAATTGGACACACGTCTTTTGGTTTTTATAGTGTAATTTTAATGGATATATTTTATTGATTACTTTTTATAATCATATTTTATCGGATATACGATTTCTTTTATTCCTAAGTTTATATATAAGTTTAGCGGACACACGTCTATTTGATGGTAAGTTATAATAAATCAGTCGTATTTATTGTGAAAATGTTTGCTCATTTTCTAAATGCTGTCATGATTCCAAAAGTCATTTTCTTAAGTCATCTATGATAAGTATATTTAGAAAATCATATTTTGCTCTGCACAAAAATAATAAAATTACTTACATTTCTTAAGAACGGTATCATGCATCGTGACTGAAGAAGTAAGTCGGTTTTGTTTATTTATTATATATTATGTATGCAAATTGTAATTCATTGTTTTTAACTAACTGTATTTGTAGATGGTGGGGCAGAAGATGTTACGCACATTGTTAACGGGGTTCTCTTGATGTCAACAGTAAGTCGAATATTGTTTCGCTCCTTTAGTAGTTAATTTTTTTGTGCTTATAGTATGTTAACAAAATAAATAAGAAAAATATCACTACTGTAAAGATTACTAGTTGTCTTTCATATTCATTGTCATGATATCGGATCATAAGAGCTATTATTGTCCATTTTCGTCAGCTTAAGAAATTATTTCTCAAAGATACACAGTCCTGTCTTATTTCATAATATTTAAAAAAGACTCATTCGAAAACTTGTTTCTGCTTATATAATAATTTGGGTTTTGTGCAAACGGTTTGTTCGATCCGCACCATAATTTCCTGACAATTGCAGAAATGTGTAAAGTCGTTTATTCTTTTGACATATTGTTTTTTATCAATGACGATTTCTTATATTTTGATTTGCATTGCACAAAGGGCTTGAGTTTTTCCGGATCAATTGGAAAGCTGCAAATGTTGGACTTACAAAATCACAACAAGTTAACTCCACTAAATATTATAAACGCGCCTAAAAGAGAAGATTTTCTGGCGGGACCTCACGGAATAAGTACATGGCGAGATCCAAATACAGGTTAGAATTTTTTTTAAAAAAGAGATAATTTTTCCAGTGACATTATTACATAATTTCTTATATTATCTTTTTTTCTCTTTTTTTTTTTAATCTCAAACTTGAAATTCATTCCTCAACGGAAACGAAAGTTTCATTCATCAGACTTATCATTTTATAAGGGATACAACACATGCAAAGAACAAAATATATGTAATAATTGATTTCTAGGTATATAAAGTAAGGACATTTATAATGTCTGAAAACTTTTTATTGTAGTTGAAACCATGTGTGGTATTGTTCTATATTCTTACTTAGATTTCAACATAAAAAAATAACAGTAGTATGTCCTAAACTATCTGATTGCCCTTCTAGTGAAAGGTTAATTTTAATTATAGGTAGACAATGTTAAATCTATTTTTGGACAATGTTAACTCTATTTTCCAAAAAGTGTCATTATTAAACTTATTTACATGGTTGATGCAATGTTTGTGTTTTTGTTTTTAGATCAGTTGTTTCTGTATGTGATTACTCATCCAATGGAGGGAGATCGGGTTGAAGTTTTTGAGGTTTTGAAATCGTTTGAACTTCAGTACATCAGATCAATTACAGATCCCCTTTTCAAATTGTAAGGCTTTTTTCAGATATTTCACTCCTACATGTTTGATTATCTGTATAAAAATGATGTACACAGGCAAAATAGATCTAATAACGTGAATGGGATTTAATTAAATGAATAGTTGTTCAATAGTGTGAATAAAATGGGTTGTTGTTTATTGACATGTAATAAGTGAGGCGTTGTTTATTGACATGCAATAAGGTAAGTAGTTGTTTATTGACATGCAATAAGGTAAGTAGTTGTTTATTGACATGCAATAAGTGAGTCGTTGTTCATTGACATGCAATAAGTGAGGCGTTGTTTAAGAAATAATATCGGTCTTAGCGGTGTTTATCGGCTATTTAAAACCGGTTTGGAATTTTGATGCGTATGAATTGACCACGAAGGCCGTAGACCTGAGTGGTTAATTTTTTCGCATAAAAACGACAAAACCGGTGTAAAATGCAGTAAGTGAGTAGTTGTTTATTGACATGCAATAAGTGAGTAGTTGTTTATTGACATTCAAAAAGTGAGTCGTTTTGTTCATTAATTTGCAATAAATAAGTTGTTGTTAATTAATGTTGATAACCTAAGCCGTTGTTTATTAATTTGCTATAAATCAGTCGATGTTTATTAATGTACAATACTGTGATGAGTATGTGCTCGATAATGTGGATGGAATTAGCCTTTGTTAATTAATGTGCAATAAATCAGTCATTCTTTAATAATAAATAGGAAATAGAATAAAAATTAGTTACTTTTCATGAATGAAAATGACATGAGTCATTTTGTTCATTAATCTGCAATAAATGGGCCATAGGTTATTAAAATACAGACAAAAGTTTTTTATCAGTTACAGAAAAGAAATAATGCACGGAGGGGCACGTAGGTTTTTCCTGACATTCCGTATCGGTGTGTCTTAAAACCCAACAAATGAATCATTGCAGTTTGCTCCTCCTTATATCATTCTAAACATAAGACGTTTTATTTCGTTGATTATTGTTGATTAATTGTAGAATTTAAGGTAGATCTGCACGGCAGAGGCACAGGAAATAGAGAGAAACGGAATCCCTAAAGAACGCCTAAAACGACAAAATTGAGAAAAATACAGGCTCAGCTCATTAAAAACCATTCCTTGTTTAATTTAGAAGTAGCATTATATGTTAGAAGTAGGCGTGTGTAAACATCAATTGTCATCTTGTTCATATTCCAAAACATATTTCAATGATGTTTTTCACGGTCAAGTATCAGGTATGATGTCTGCAATTCTTCGGCCACAAACATATGATGCAACCAGAACTGTTAGGGTACATCTTAATAAGTCAAGTGACTTTTTTGCATGTTAACTTAGTTTGAATAAGTTTATAATGTAATTGAGTATTTGATTGTTTGTCCTTTTTATTCTTATAGGATGAACGATTTGGTTGCTGTTGGAAAAGATAAGTTCTACATAACAAAAAGCATACATTTTCGTAAATACATAGTTTTAGAATGGATAAGTCTTCTTAAATTTGGTGGTATCTATTATTACGATGGTAATAAAGCGAGAGAAGTTATCCAGGGATACCATGTACCTAATGGAATCAATATCTCGCCAGATAAAAAGTAAGTTAAGCTTTGTTTTCTAAAGATAAATCATTTTAGTAATTTGTATTTTTGCGAAACATACATATATTCTGGTGTTTACATATATTAACAAATTACTTTCACGTTTATAAAGTTTAGTGGTTCGCATTTAATCGATAGGCTTGCAAGACATTGTACAGTGATATCGTTCATCCACTTTGATAAAACTTTCTAATTTTGCCCGTTTCATATGATATATTCACACTTGTAGAACGTATATACTAATGGAAACAAAACGGTGGTCAATTTAGTACCTAAATTTGCAGAAGTTTATTAACGACACATTATTTGACTTGAGATTTATTAGAACAAGGTTTTATGTGAGAAAGGTGTTAACGAATGTCAAAAGACATATGTTGCGGTTCAGATCGGAATATCCGTCTCGAGAGGACCCGCCCAATGGGCGGTAACAAGGCTTCCCTGCTTCTTTTTAATTTTTGTCATATTTGTTATCATGCTAAAGTGTTGTTATATCCGCTAACGTACAAATATTATTTTTAGAATGATATATGTCACAGAATGGGGAACACGTTCGTTAAAAGGCCTTAGAATAGACTCGTCAAACAATCTTGTAGAAGAATGGGTAAAGTACATTTGATATACAATGAAAAATATACAATGGTGAATTTATTTAATTATGATGTTCAGATGGTTGTTGTCCAGCTATAGCATCTTTATCAGCTGCAATAAATATATTTTGCACTTGTTTTATGTCATTTCCTACGCATCAAAAAACCCCAGACCAGTGGTGAATAGCCCTAGCCGATGAACATAGCCGATGCCAACATTATTCTTTAAATATGGGATGGTTTACATTGAAACTATAATATACAATCAGTTTGATCATAATTCAAAATACCTGATTAAATACTTTTTTTTCTTGAAATTGCGTATATTGGTTATTTCTATGATTGTTTAACATTTGTCAAATGATACGTCTTCTTTTAACATGTCTTTTTCTAGAGCGTGAATACTGGTACTGGAATAGACAATATTGAGGTTGACCCTGACTCGGGAGACCTTTGGATAGGTGCAATTCCTATCACTTGGAAAGTTCTCATGGGCCGATTACGTCCAAGTCAGGTATAGTGTCAGTTAGTTTGTGATTTTTGTTCATTATTTAATCGTATCAAAATATGCTTATTTTTCGTAGTATGTCAATCAAACTCAGTTTTGAAATCTTAAAAAAATATATATCTAAATACTATTGGTATTGAGATATAAACACTAGCGTGATCAAGAAGAGTTACTATGATCAATTTCAAAGTGTTTCTTGGCCTTCCGTCTTTATTTCTGTCAGTTTGTACACAATCGTGCGCGATCAAGTTGTTCCAATTTTAGTGGATTTTATACTGAGCAAAACTATTCAAATTGTTGATACGACTGTAGTTTGCAAGGTCCGTAGCCCAAAGATCAAGATCAAAAGCCAAAATTGTAGACTGCGTTACAATACCGGTCCATATAAAGCCTTTCATTGTGGGTTTGAAGTAATGTTCAAATGTTCCCCATTCCAAGTATTGTATGAATTCGATTGTCAAGTATGATTTCTGGGAATGTGGGACATAAGTCACTTTTTCTGGGTCACATTTTTATTTTTTCTCCTTGCCAGCGTAATTTTCATGGCTATAAATAATACTCATATTACAATCAATTCTATATCTATACAGGTAATCCGGGTCAAAATGCGAGAGAACAAGGTCTCCGAGATGGAAACAATTTACCAAGATGACGGTAGAAACATAGCTGGATCATCTGTAGCAACATTTGCTGCCGGGAAAATTGTCGTTGGCTCTGTCAATGACCAAGCTATTGTTTGTGATGTGAATTACTTAACACCAAACAACTAGAACTTTTAGGGAAGATACAAGAATTTAATGACATTTGCTTTTAGCATCAAGTATAAGACTGATAATGTGAAGCTGAAAATGTCTGAAGGATGGTGTCAAGTGTGTTGATCTCAGTTCTAACTCGCCTGGTATAATTCAGAGCCAATTACTTAAATATCAGTAAATTGTATGTGAAGTGAATGTTTTGTATATTGAATTGAATGTGTATCCGGACTATACTGGTACAGAATCGATAAATAAAAGATATTTAAAACGATATTCATTTAGTTAATAATATAAATGAAGAAACGAAAACCTGATATGATACTTTGCTGATAATAATACCAGACCATCCCAAAATGCACAATTTTTCTTTCCCACATTTGAAACCAGCACAAAAGAACAAACTCTTACTTTTAACCAACATTTATTTAAGTGGTATGATAATAAAAACATGTAAAAAGTTATTTGACAAAGGTTGTAGTAAAACATCTACAAGTATTCAAATGTTAATATATGTCCCGGGAAGCTTGTCACTTTCCGAATCACCATTGTCTGACAAATAGTCCATATCACATATTGCGGCCTTCTTGGACACGGTTCCAATCACTAGCTTCCCATTGACATACGTTGCTGATGATGTTCCTGATAACATATTGCCATCCTCGGAGTAAACTTCTTCAATCTCGGAGATAGCATTGTCAGTCATCTTTATTCGCAACGCCTAATCAGAGAAAAAAAAGCTTTCTTAAAATATCCAAACTAGGTTTTGGACCAACTATTGCTATGAAGCAATATTTCAATAATCAAAAATACTTTAAAGGTCTTTTTTAAAACTAGAGTCAACCATCCATCATTTTAGAACACAATTTTGAAATATGTACTCAGTGAATAGCGAACAGTGCTGAAAATGATAAGTGAAGTCCCAAAGGCAATAAATATCGTATACAAGCAAGTGTTTATTTTAATATCTACGTACAAATTTATACAATTTTATCAATGTCTGTTTATGTTTATGCATGTAAAATTTTATATGTGTATCGTTTTCAAAATACAGAAAACCTGAGTTTCAAACCTAAACTTAAATAGGTTGCAAATCGCATACCTGACCGGGAAGTTTCTCTCCAAATATGTTTATAAGACTAATGGTTTTCCACATAACGGGATGGGATCCGATCCAAAGATCGCCGGTGTCTTGTTGTACTTCGATATTATCAATACCAGTTCCAAGATACGTACTCTGAAATGTCAACAATAGAATTTAACGTGTATTTTGAAATAAATGGTCTGAAAGTTACTTATTTTAAACTGTTTAAGCAAAATAAACTCGGTAGTAATTATGTGTACTGCAATTCGATTTATATGCATTTCCACATTATACAAAGCATCTGTGTTTATTACTTTGAAATAATCATAGATAATGATTCTTTACCTAATCTTGTCTGTTTTTTTATTGCAAATTGTAATCAATCATTTCAATACCCTTGTTCGTTTGCACATCAGTCTTGGGGGATTTATGCGGATTTTAGCACATTTTTATAAAATATTGGGGATGGTGAATTAACCAAACAGATACTAAGTATTTTTTTGCAAGTGAATCAGCGGTAAGAGACAAATGATTATTAGACTCAAATTTAAATCAGGAAATATCACCTTGCCCGAGGATTGAACCAGCTACCTCTGCATTTTTTTATCCAAGGTTCTCACTGTTGAGTTAAGCTGACGGACATTTCAAAATGCTATGTAGATACGTTTGGAAATGGGTCAATGCAAGATGGAGTCTGTTTCGCTTTTATTTAAATAGAGCACAAAAATATTTATCTAAATCGAGTCTGAAAATCCTATCCATTTATTTTTGCTTTCCCTAATCCTGTTATATATACATTATGGTGTACAAAAAGTCTCACTTAGGTGATAGCATTTATGTATATACGAAGCAAACTTTACAATTATATACTTACCCATAATTCAACAAGATTGTTACTAGTTTCCCTTCTATATGCTCTTAAAGTCTTTGCTCCCCATTCTGCTAGATACAACACCCTTTACAAATAAAGAAATATACAAACATATACTAACAGATTATGTGTACCATTTTATCATTTCATTGTCAGTAAGCCTCTCCTGACCAAACAATATCATGCATTAAAATAAATTTAAAAAATTTAAAACTTTGTATATTAGTAATATTAGCTTTTTGTTGTCCGTTATATACATTTACAAGTACATGTATTAATAACCCTGCAAAAAGCTCAATCATTAAAAACAGTTTTTAACTTATTTCAAAGTTGAGGCGGTGCTATAGTTTATATACGTGGAATGTTCTAGTATAATATCAATACTGCACATTTTCGGGTTGTATTATGCCAAACCAGAAATACTTTTTTGACGTGTAAGGTGACCAACTGGGTTTTCCATTTATCAATACATGTCTTATAGTAAGGATTCTGATTAACACATGAAAATTGGTAACTAATATTATGCCATACTTTCCGTCCGGGGAAACATTGATTCCATTTGGTTGACGGAGGTTTGATGCCACAACCCGAGCTCTGTGACCATCAAAGTAAAACACTTTTCCACTTTTCCAATGGGAGAGCCATTCAAGGTTTATTTTATATGATTCGTCATGGATGGAACAATAAGCAAATTGTGAAGTGTAGAACTTATCCTTCCCGACAACGACTAGGTCGTTTACACTGCAAATAGAATATACGAATTACATATAGTTTGGGACTACCTAAAAATATCACATAAATATAACTCATTGTGTTCTTACTATTGTTCTGACTCTCAGGTGAAACCATTTCCTTATTGGCGTAGTATGAAAAGTTTCTTGGTAAGTAAATTTACGAAAGTTAAAACAAATTAAGGGTCACATATAAGAACTATAGAGATCCAGTATTTTGAAGAAAATACTAAATTTATATTTAAATGGATGACGACATTATTCATTTGCAAACAACCTAACAATTTCTTTAACATCACAAAACAATCAGTATACCTACAATGTGTGTTGCCTTGTGAATTCAAAACTGAATTAACGTTTGTTACAACAAAAACTGTTTACATGTTACTGGAATTAGCATTTACGTGTTTCTTTTTAAATAACAATCCATATACATATTATCCATTTTAAATTTCACAGATGGGAACTGAAAACTATTTTATACAATATAACCTTTTTGGTAGCAAAGCTATTGTGTGGTTATATTACGAACGTGTTGTCCAACTACAATGTACCTGAGACTGTGGATCATGGATACATTTTCTTTAGAGTAAAACATACGTAAATCGACCAAGTGTGGGTAACTACTGCTTGGTGTTGCGCTGCTTGCTTCCTTGTTGTCATATGTATCTAAATGTTGTGGGGACAGCCTTCATTGACCCTCTCTTTGGTTGTTATCAATTTCTCTTGTTCAAAGACTAATAAAAACTTAATAATATTAATGTCATGCTGTGATGCCATAGCTATGAAATATAACGATGACTTACAATCTAAAACTCGAGTCTGTAAACGTTTTAAGGTATCTTAAATTCAAATCATCTTCAATCTCAAATGCTTCAATACTTTCTTCTGTGGCATGTGATATTACATACAGATATCGCTTCCCTGAAATACACGAAATTATACTTTATATTCTTTGTTAGAATAACAAACACATAGAATAACAGATTTAAATGAACGCAACCTTACTCTTGCAAGCTAAAAATACTTATTCTTCATTCAATCTGGACAAAACCATTCAACATTTCAAGGAAGATTTTAAAATAGGTACAGACCGAATGGTAAACTGAGCAGACAATTTAACACGGCATAGATGTGTTGGATGATGTTGTCCTGAACTTATCACATTCAGTCTCCGCAAGTGGGATGAAAATTAATTTGACGAATTTTATTCTACATAAATGCAGTCAGTTCAGCCATTAGTGTTCCTGACACTATAGTATATATATCATTAGTATCCACACTAAATCTGTACCTGCCCAATTGTCGTGAAAGATATTGCACTTGACATAGTTTCTTTTAAAGAATAATCAATCCTCCTGTAATTTTACATTTGGTCATATTTTTATTGTATGTCCGTTGCTCTTCTTTTATACAGCTTACGGGACGTCGGTAGTTCTACTCAGGGGCTCGCTCGTGTCTGAAATAATGGACGCAAGGGTACCTGAGGTCTTCTATCACCAGTAAAGCTTGGACGTCGCCATATGACCTATACTGTGTCGGTGTGACGTGAAACCCAAACAACCAAACAAATCTTCTTTATAATAAAGGTAGAACTTATATCAGTTTTCAATCATAAAATAACCAATTACCAGTATTGGGATCTCGCCATGTGGACAATCCATGGGGTTTGGACATAAAATCATTCCTGGCAGGAGCATTTGTAATATTGAGAGTAAACGCCTCTAGACTTTTGTTTAAATCAACTGCTTTTATCAATCCTTCTGAAGCCTCTAAACCCTGAAAATTGAAACGTAAGGCAATTGAAAATTTGAGTTATTCTTCCTCTGTCGGAAAATGTAACGAGTTGGAACAAGAAGAAAAATAAAGCAAGTTCTCTCTCTTTTCAGAAATTATAAAACTAATTTACACGTAAAAGGTCATGTATTTCAAATTGCAAAATATTTTTTTTCTTTTTAGCTTGACTATTCGATAAGAATAAGCAGAGCTATTGTAGTCACCCGAGCGTCGGCGTCGGCGTAACCACTTATGTTAAAGTTTTTGTAATACCTCAAATATTTTCAAAGTCCATTGACATATGGCTTTGAAACTTTTCACACTTGTTCACTATCATGACCCCAACCTGTAAACACGACGAGGTAACTGTATTAAGTATTTTGACAGAATTATGCCCCTTTTTCGATTTTATTTTACGTTAAAGCTTTTGTAATACCTCACATATTTTCAAAGTCCATTGACATATGGCTTTGAAACTTTGCACACTTGTTCACCATCATGACCCCAACCTGTAGACAGGAGAAGGTAACTGTATCAAGCATTTTAACAGAATTATGCTCCTGTTTCGACTAAGAATTTTCGTTAAAGTTTTTTAATACTTCAAATACTTCAAATATTTTCAAAGTCCATTGACATAATATGTTTATATTATTACTTTGAAACTGTGCACACTTTTTCACTATCATGACCCCAACCTGTAGACAGGAGGAGGTAACTCTATGAAGCATTACAATTTACATTAGAATTTACATTTAAGTTTGCATACCACCTCAGATATTTTTATATTCTATTAACATCTGGCTTTGAAACAAGTTGAAATTATTTACTTCTCCTTGAGAACACAATACGGCTCTCTTCAAGGCCTATATCTGTAACATGGATTTAAAGACAAATTTTGCCCTTTTGTTAACTTAGAAAATTTTACATTACCAAGGCTTTTTTTTACTATCAAGCACTAAGAATAGTCGAGCGTTGCTGTCCTACCGACAACTCTTGTTAAATGATATGACTTGTGTTGTAGCCTCATATAACAATAGTCAAACATATTCTAGATTATCTTAGAGGGTTTATTTGAAAATATTTGCCGAAAAAAAAATGTTTGGTAATTGAAATCGAGGATGTTTTCTGTAAATCAGGGTTCGTAGTCAATATACATCTTAAGAAATTTTATCCTTACATGATATTTTCCTTAAATAAAGATAAAATATTTCTTATCCGTAAGTAGTATTTAAAAAGCTACTTAGATTAATTTTACAAAATCTACCAACTCAACAAGGTCACTTTCGCATGGGATCAATATATAAAAACAAGTGGGTGGAGGTGATTAAAATACAAATTCGGCCTTGAGACGCCTCGTGTCTACTAGACATGAAAGTAAGATAATGGACGCTGTTATTTACTGATGTCTTAGCCAGACACCGTTGTCATGTTAAACAAAATACCGACATCGTCAGGTCAATCGAAACTTAGACTTGTCAACTATAGGATTTAAGTAAACCTATTTTATGTAATATTGCTTGTTTTGATAATAATCTATTTTAATTTAATCTATTTTAATTGTTTAGTTTATAACACTATTTAAATAAGGTCACAGTAACCTTGACTTGAATTACATTCTTATGGTTTTTAATTAAATTCTTAATTTTACAATGGTGGGCAGAATAGCTTACAAATCAAATGAATTTAACTGAAAAGGCAAGGTTAGGGTGAGCGTTGGCTTAGTGCTTTAACTGGTTGCTCCTCAACACAGGGATAGTGTGTTCGAGGAGTATTTCGTTTTATTTTGTGTTGTTTTTTTTTGTTTTTTTTTGTTGCTTTTTTTGTTGTTTTTGTTTTTTGTTATTGTTTTTTATTTTTAGTTTTTTTAGGTTTTTATTTGCTGTTGTTGCTTGCTTTCTTTTCTTTTCTTCACACCTCACAAGCTTCAAGTGTAAAAACCTCACATTTGTACACATATTTTTTAAAAAAAGTAAAGTAAACTGAAATGATCTTAAAATCAAAGTCAAGGGTTTAACATCTAATTTGGAAAGATACTGAAATAATCAAACTTTGAATGGACTATTCCCAATTCAAAACAGGACAAACTAATTACAAATACAGAAATTAAGCAGGTTAAGTGGGTTATGAACACATCTACGGGGGTTTAAAAATTCAAAATTTTGCCAGTTTATTTTAAATGTTGGATTCTGCTTAAGCCGGTGCTAGGGGGCATGGACGGTAGCTTGCAACTACCACTACCGTCTATGAACGGCTTAATCAAACCGAGCCTGCAACATATTCAATTTTGACGTGTTGGGCTTTCTTTTGGGATTCTGTTGTTTTTTTCATCTCTATTTTAGTACAAGTAAATATCTTACCGTTGAAAACACAACGACACCATTACCAATATGAGTCAAATCCTCCGAGCCTCCCTCTGTAAAACAATTATACCTCTATTAGTATCATTCCAGACAGATATATTAATCTCATTCACAGTATTAATTGCAATCGACACGGGTATACCAACTTGCTATTGGAATATAAAATCATCTTATTTGATGCATTCATTTGGTATTTCTTGCCTAAATGTTGGAATAAAAATCATTTTATCTTGGTTCTTTTGCTTTTCTTCCATAAAAGAATACTATTAGTTATAAAGATTTTTGACAGGTTACTAGTATATGGCTCTTTATTAACTATTATATATATAATCGGAACCACTTTATAAAAACGTCAAGATTTTCCAATAGAAAACAACGTTACAAAAGTGCTGAATCATAACTCGTACTATATATGCGGTGAGCAAAAGCATCCGATCGCTATAACAGTTTCTATTATTCTTCATAATTAATTTTGCCTTGCAAATCTATGCTTTGAATATTGCATGTTCCGGTCACGGTCAAAATAATCTATAAGAGTTACCTTTGTGCAATATGTTTTTTTAAAGTTTTCAGATATTGCAGTTAAAACAATGTGCGTTGTTAAAATTTTTAAACGTTAAACTTTGTTCATCTAATTACCTATTCTTTTTGGTGACAAAAAATTTTTTGAGACATATCATTATGTCTTTGTAAGTGCAGCAACAATCGAGAGATGAATAGATAAAAAGCTTATTCTAGTTGAAAAAAAGATTGAATTTGTGTCACATTTCATTTAACTTAGAATAAATCTAGAAAGTAAATTCTTACCATGGAGAACAATTCGGCATTTCCCAGGAGCAACAGAGAAAATAATTTCACGGTCAAAATCCAACCAGTCCCTGAAATTAATTTTAACATATTTCTAAGATTCTTGAACTCTTCTTGAGTATTACACAGTAGTTCATTTTTGTTTAAAACGCATACTATATGTGACTTTGGAGAATTCGTGTGAATAATAACGATTTATAAAAATTATGATATCGTCACCTTATTGCAATAATTGGTTAACTCCTTTTAAAACTAGAAGGTATTAACCTTTACTGCACTTATGAGACGGCGTATGTTTACGGTTTTCACGATATTTCTTTTCTATTTTACAAGACATTTCTCATCGCGAATCTATACAAAAATGTATTTTTAAGTATTTTTTAACAAAAAATATCAACGTTAAAGCACTTTTAAACGGGTATAATAATAATAATAATAATAATAATAATAATATTTTCTACAATTAACAACCTATAGTCCAAAATCTGTTTAAGGATAAAACCGAGGAAAACTAGCTTAGCTGCGGAACCAAACATTGCTTAAGTTTGATTTATACATTAAAATGATTGTGAAATAAATTTATAGTTTCGTTCGTTGTTTTGTTTTCTTATTCCATAACCTTCACCTATTTTAAACTTTCACCTCTATTACAAAATATTGCTGACGAGAGGCGGTGTGTCTTTGTCAGCATATTTTAGCTACGTAGCGGTAAAGCATTGAGTAAATAGATTATACTTTTTTAAAATCATTTATACCGCATCATAACTATATTGTTAGGGATAGCATGGTTCGTAATATAGTATATTATGACTATATTAGCCTGTGTCTTTATTAGGTGAACTTTTATCTTGTCTATGTCTGTTTCTATGTTAAATATTTCTTGCAGTTGGGCCGTGTGAGAATATGCACGTAAGCTGATGATCAGTAAAACAAGATGTTCTCAAGTACATTTTTGAAATAAACTTGATTTTTCTATGAAAATAAACTGTCCAAATGCAATGTTTATAGAATATAAAATATACTGTGTTGCAAAAGAAAATGTGTACATGGAAACAGGGAAATTCGAAATACTCTCATTTAAGCCAAATAATGGAATGTTTGGTATCAAACTTTGCAGAAATGTATTGATTGCTCGATTATTTGCATTTAATTTGAAATTTGATCAATATCAGTGTAAACGGCTGAGGAATTAAAGATAAATTTACAAACTTGTGCCTTTGGATATTTAATTTTTTGACTGGAACATCGTTTAAATCCAAGTCCATATGACGTATACTCGGGTCTCGAACACTTTCTTTGATCATTAAATGAGATTATCTCAATATAGACTGGTTAATGGTCACGTAACGAGACAACAAACATAAAAAATGCATAATTCTGTAACTTTTACTTTTATCAAATACACTATTTACACTAAACTAAAATGCTGATAAACTTCAAATTTCAATACAAAATGAACTACATTATGGTCAACACATGCCAAATTTGAGACTATTTATCTCTTAGATGTACGCGGAATTTCCAAATAACACCGTATATTATCCAAACACATACATGGACAGTAGCACCCAATGTGTTAGTGTGTACGTTTTGTGTGGGGTGCCATGCGTGCTTTGGGTGTCTGTATGTTATTGTTTGAGTTGTGTCCTGTGTGTCAGTGCGTGTCATTTCTTATGTTTGAGTAATGCTATGTGCCATATGTGTCAGAGTGTGAATGGTGTCAAGTGTGTTATTAGTATGTCTGTGTTTGAATAGTGTACAGTGTGTGTCAATAGCTCCCTATGTGTGACAGTGTGTGCGTTCTATGCTCTGTGTGTTATTGTAGTCGTTTACTGTGTGCCTGAAGCGTCCGGTGTGTCGCGTAGTGTAGAGTGTGAGTAGTGTCCTGTTGGTACGGTGTGTCGCGTAGTGTAGAGTGTGAGTAGTGTCCTGTTGGTAGGTGTTAGACTACTGTGTGTCAGTGTGTGAGTAGTGTCATGTTTGTCAGTGTGTGAGTTGTTTCCTTTTTTGTTAGTGTGGGAGTAGTGCCCTGTCTGTCAGTGTGTGAGTAGTGTCCTGTGCGTCAGTCGTTTTCTTGTTTGTCAGTATGTGAATAGTGTCCTGTCTATCAGTTTGTGAGATGTGTTCTGTCTGTCAGTTTGTGAGATGTGTTCTGTCTGTCAGTTTGTGAGAAGTGTCCTGTCTGTCAGTGTGTGAGTAGTGTCCTGTCTGTCAATTTGTGAGAAGTGTCCTGTCCGTCAGTCTGTGAGTAGTGGTCAGTCTGTCAGTGGGTGTGAAGTGGCCTGTCTGTCAGTGTGTTAGAAATGTCCTGTCTGTTCCTGTCTGTCATTGTGCGAGTCGTTTCCTGTGTGTCAGTATGTTAGTATTGTCCTGGCTGTTAGTGTGTGAGAAGTGTCCTGTCTGTTCCTGTCTGTCATTGTGCGAGTCGTTTCCTGTGTGTCAGTATGTTAGTATTTTCCTGACTGCCAGTGTGTGAGAAGTGTCCTGACTGTCAGTGTGCGAGTAGTGTTCTATCTGTTCCTGTCTGTCATTGTGCGAGTAATGTCCTGACTGTTCCTGTCTGTCAGTGTGCGAGTAGTGTCCTGTCTGTCAGTGTGTGAGTCGTTTCCTGTGTGTCAGTATGTGAGTTTTGTCCTGTCTGTCAGTTTGTGAGTAGTGTCCTGTCTGTCAGTGCGTGAGTAGTGTCCTGCCTGTCAGTGCGTGAATGGTGCTCCGTTAGTACCGTTCATTGTGAAAGCTATGAAGTGTGTGAATTACGTTTTATATTGAAATCGCCATTACAAGAGTCATTTTATAAATGTTGTTGTTAGTATTTTAGTGGAGTAGCGGGGGATCGAACTCGCAACCCCTAGACTTGTAGTCAGACAGTGTTACCACTGCACCACAGCGCCCGCTCTGATTTATAACTATTTTGTAGTCCCTATATACATTATCACATTAGTAAACAAGAAATTGAGTAATACAATTGAATTTTCACACCTAAATAGTTAATGTAGCTTTTAGGTCTATAGTGTTTTACAATGGCTGACATTCGTGTCCTTGCTCGAGGGGCTATGATAAAGGACTAGACACAAACGAGTACTGAAAGTAAATAAATAGGACTGTTAATAGGCAATAAAAACATATTAGAAAAGTCATGTTCTTTTTTATAGAACCGCAGTTCTGATATTGCTGTAACCAACTCTGTTAATGGAAGATAATCGCTGCCAAAATTACATCCTGCGTTCTTACATTGTAAATTGCAGCCTCTATATGTCTGCAAGTAAATTCGTTCATTAAACCTTTAAAATGGTTACTACATGCTGCATTCTTACATTGGAAAGTGTAGTGTTGTTTTTTTTAATTTCATGGAAAAGTGTGCTTTCTTCTAACTCACTATATCACTTTTATTTACAAGATGATTTCTTCTCACTCCTAATGAATAAATAGTACTTTATGGTTAGTCTCTCTTTTCATAGCTAATAACATAAATTCTTTGCTCATTTTGAAACAATTAATTGAATGTGGTCATTATGATGTGGTCATTATTATATGATAAGATGTTGTTATTAAATACCTATTTATTATGTTGTTCTTGTATCTACCATTTCAAAACATGTGTTAATCAATTATTTTAGAAATGTACTGCACAGCCGTAAATGGTTACCTCGAAATAACATTTTCTATATCGCAAATCGGCCCTTTCCATCACTCTTCGGATAAGGACTAATAGCCTAACCGAGGATGTTCCGATTGTCATCACGGATATCCACGAAACCATAATATAAAGTTGTTTGAAAATATTTTTTTTTGCGTTACTGCTACTGCTGTGCTTCTGCTATTGCCAATTTCACGTTTTATAATTTGCCAATTGCTACTGCTGTGCTACTGTGTTCACGTTTTATAATTTTGCTTCTGCTACTGCTGTGCTACTGCTAACTCCACGTTTACTACTGCTGCTACTGCCACTGCCTACTTCCCATACATATGTAGCAAAAATAAATTTTGCTACTACTACTGCTGTGCCACTGCTACTGTCAACTTCACGTTTTATAATTTTGCTACTGCTACTGCTGTGCTTCCGCTATTACTAACTTCATATATTTTTATTATGCTACTGCTACTGCTGCGCCACTTCCAATTTCACGTTTTATAATTTTGCTACTGCGACTGCTGTGCCACTGCTATTGCGACTGCTGTGCCAAGGGTACTGCCAATTTCACGTTTTACTGCTGTGGTACTGGTACTTCTGTGCTACTGCTACTGCTGAGTTACTGCTACTGCTCTGCTACTGCCAATTTTACGTTTTATAATTTAACCACAGATATATAAACAATATATCTTATATTTAGCTCCATGATTTTACTACTGATACTGCTGTACTACTGCTACTGCAGATTTCACGTTTTATAATTTTTCTACTGCTACTGCTGTGCTACTGCTAACTTCACATTTTCTACTGCTGCTACTGCCACTGCTTACTTCCCATACATTTTTGCTACTGCTCTGCTACTGCTACTGCCATCTTCACGTTGAAGTCCATTTAGCGGGGTGAAGATTGAGGGTTTTCATGCAATTGTTGGGATAAAAAACAAAAAACATAATTAATTAAAGCTACATTTAATAAATTTCATAAAAAACTAAATAGCGACATTTCATTAATAAATTGTGTTTTATATCGACTCCAGGTCTTATTTTGGTGTCCAGACAACCAAAATGAGTTTTATTAACATACAAATGGGTAACATCATTGTGGCGAAATGGGAAGTACAATTTCTGTTTGAATGAGAAACTCCGCCTTCAGATCATCCGTACATCAATATTAAATCAACAAACATGACTATAAGTAGCAGTCCTAATTTAACGGTATATTTCCGCATGGTAACGGATGTTTTCATACAAATTTAATCTTTTTACGAGATGATTACTTTCACTGAACCCCAGACTAAGTGCACCGTGAAGCTAAAACGGTTAAAATGTGTTTGCACAAGAAAATATCATATTTGCTGTGTTCAACTGTGACGTAGCGCATACACGAGCTTATTACAGTCTTCATTTGCATGTTAAAATTCGTATACGAACTTTAGTGTTACCGTGGGGTTTTCCGTTTAAAATCCTAATTTATGAACAATGTTTGATGAGATTTACAACCATACTGTTAAACAGGTTAATGAAACTGTAGAATGTTTGGTTTTTAGGCCGACGGCAAAATATTTTTTACATATTTATTTAATGTAGCTTTTGTATATCTGACTATAATAATAATGATAACAATAATAATAATAATAATGATGATGATGATGATGATGATGATGATAATAATAATAATATCTTTATTTAAAGAAGGTTACACATTAAGAACATACAATAGCAATCATACTGTCTATTCATTATTTTCGGTAGACAGAAAGTGAAAGTAGACGTTACTTTTTTTTAAATACATTACGTGACCTTGTGTTAACACATGACATTTTGTGTATACATGTATAAATAATACTGGATATCAATAAAGATGTTTTCCGAAATTAAATGTTTCTAAAAACTCGCATCAGCCATATGCCGTCCTCAACAAAGGGGGTTGTAACGGTGCCTGGACTCTATATTGGGGTTATTTGTGACCAAAACTAGGTCCAGACCAAAAAAAAAAAAAAAAACAGGTGACAATCCTTTTTTTTTTTTTTTTTTTTTGGTCTGGCCCTAGTTTTGGTCACAAATAACTCCAATATAGAGTCCAGGCACCGTTACAACCCCCTTTGGTCCTCAATATTACAGGTGAACATGCGTCTTCGCGCGCAAAGTCAAATAATATAAGGTCAAATTCAAACCCACCATTCAGGTAATTGTTTAATATTTAGTGGACTGGTAGTGACGTAATAAAATAAATATTAATGAGGCCCAATAAAGTTTGACATAAATATGTTAGTATTCATCCGTAGCTGTTCTACAGAAATTAGAAACATTCTCCGGTCGCTATCGCTCCCGTCGAAGTTTTTAATTTCTGTAGAACAGCACGGATGAACACTAACATATACTTAATTGCTGCATGGACTTTTGTATCCCGCCGCTGACCCTGTATAATCTTACTCCAAATGGCTGAGCGGTTTTATGTTGTTGTTTTTTTAAAATATATATTGTTGTTGTTGTTTTCTTTTTCTTTGCCCTAAGGTCATCGATAAGATCTTCAGTAAGATAACTGGAACTTGTAATTTTATCAGTAATATCAAAAATGTAAGGTTTTCTTATCAAATATCACATCACTATCTGATGTTTTGATATTTATTTTCTAGAAATCGGACTTTTTGTTTATTATAATTATGAAATCATGGTCTTTGAAAGACAATTTTCAATTCGTTGTTTATGTTGTAAGATTTGTTTTATTTATCTATTTCTTTTTATCATCGTATAATCCATAGTTCGTTTTTTGCCACCTCATGGACCAAAGATCTAACTACTCCAAAGGCCATGGCAATGTTGTCCCGAAGGCTCCTCTTGTCACAACTATTTAATTCTGTCATCCCCATGATCCCATGTACACGTACGTTAATATTTCAGAAATACTTTCATACTTGGTACAACATGTCATGAATCTCGTCATATAGATAATTGAACATGTTCAATACTATAAACATTCGCGAATTTGACTTTAATCGTAGATGCCTTTTGGGTTTAAACATATTTTTTAAGCTCGATTGCGAAACAAGTTCTTGCACTTTACAGTTCGCTTCCTGGAACCAACCAGTACTGGTGTCATATGAAGAGACATGGTCGTGACCCTATTAGGGCTTGAAGCCATCCACGTACATGTTGAGAAGCAGACACCTTAACCACTAGGCCACCACTCTTCGATTAATCCCATACAATGTTTTTATTGCCACAATACACAATAAAGTATGTACACTAGCTTGGACTGACTTTATTTGTGTCAATCAGAGACTTTTAATTATATATAGTTTTGTGGGGTATAGATGGATACCGAAAATAAGATCGCGGCTACGAAAATAAGATTTATTTTTGAAATAGTGCAATTATCTGTTTGAATAATTATGTTAGTAATATATTTATGCAAAACATATTTTTGGTATTATCTACCTTTTCTTGTTTTATAAGAGAAGATTAAATACTTACAATCGTATTTGCAATTAATACAATTTTATAAGTTATGATCTTATTTTCGTATTCGCCATCTTTGGTTATTTTCGCATGCCTTCTTTCTATACTATATGGGATATTTACTATAATTATATTTACTTTCTTTATTATTTCATTCATACAAATCATTTAATAACAACAAAAGTACATTTTTAATACATTATATCACAAATAAATCTTATTTTCGTAGACCCGATCTTATTTTCGCTCACACGGCACTTTGAGCTAATTTCGTACGTATGAATTTTCGGCTCAAACTGCACTTTTTTAGATATTTTTTTTGGTTCTGAAATTTAATTTTCTGTAAAATTATTGAATGAATGCATAAATATAAAACTAACATAATTATTTAAACAGATAAATGCACTATTTCAAAAATAAATCTTATCGTAGCGCGATCTTATTTATACCGTAGTTTTTGTGTGTCAATCTAGTGCCATCGTAAACTTATCTGCATAAGTATTTGTTTTTAACTTACATATCCGCATGAAAAAAGTATGTACACTTACTAAGGTTAAAGAAGTATACAATTAACTATAAAAGCGATTATTTCTATGTCGACTCGCGCAAAGAAGTCTTTTTCGCAAAAAAAAAAAACTTTTCGTATCAACCATAAACTTTCGTAATTTTAGTTTGTACGTACGTGCCACTTCCGGTAGTTGTCAATTATAGAAAACATCAAATTCCACACTAAAGATGTCAGCCAGCGTGGTAAATGACCCAAAAAGACCTAACAAAATAACAAGGTAATAATTGATATATAGGAAACTAATGGTATTGGTACTTATTTCATTTATTTATCTTGATAATCGGCTTATTGTAAATTGATGAGTTTTCGGTCGTGTAATGGATTCGGATAGAGAAATTTTTACAAGTCTGCACACTTTCAGCCAATTCACAGTTTCACACAACACTTCTACACACTATTTTTCGTTAAAAAATAAAGAACATTTCATGTTTTATATGTTTACTAGTTTCTAAAAAACATTGGTGAGTGGTGACAAATTATGCTAAGAGTCCCATTTCGGGAAATGTACTTTGGCAAAACTTGGTTTTACGGTAATGATTGATGGTAATTGGCATGGAGCTAAATATACATTGAGAAGAAACTGTGACATCACACAGTTAAATTCAGTATCGACGGAATTCTGTTCTCACAAGTTATCATATGTGGCGGAATTTTCAGAGATTTGATGCATCCTGGAAAAAAGTAGCTAAAATACCTCCATATTGAATTGAATTATGGACAGGGCGGACTGAGAGACAGGGCGGACCGTGACTCGAGACTAGGCGGACCATATTGTGGGACAGTGCGGACCGTCACTCGAGATGAGGCGGACAGTGATTTAAAAAATATTTATATGTGGATTAATGTAATAAAAGTATTAAATTATTGATTTTTTGTTCTTCATATCAATATTTTAAAGCAAATATAAAAGTAAAAATATAAAATTAGTTTTAAAATTTCATGTGTAATTGTATATTAATTTGCTGATTGGACGATGTAATTAAGACAAAACACGAAACACTTATGATATAAACTAGATTACAGTAGTAATATAAAAATTTCAGAACATTTACAGACGCCGAGACGGTCCGCCCTGTCCCAAAATATGGTCCGCCTAGTCTCGAGTCACGGTCCGCCCTGTCTCACGGTCCGCCCTGTCCTGCAGTCATTGAATTCCCGGAGGTACATCGACAAAAAGAATAATAATTTTTACTTATATAAGAAGCAATAGTTATTTATTCTTAAACGTACAATGCACACTTTTCCATACAAATATTTCTGCGGTGAAAATCCATGTTGGCAATGCAAACAATAATT
The DNA here is from genome assembly GCF_026571515.1 of Ruditapes philippinarum. Taxonomy (NCBI): domain Eukaryota; kingdom Metazoa; phylum Mollusca; class Bivalvia; order Venerida; family Veneridae; genus Ruditapes; species Ruditapes philippinarum. The sequence continues at coordinate 26,673 of NW_026853645.1, read as the reverse complement.
CTGACACGGATATCAGCAAAGTTTAACGAGAGAGCGAAAATTTGAGACTAGCAGGGAAAACCCGATTATCACTGAAACCTGCAAAGGATTGTGGGTCTGAATCTGACTATCGTCTACTTTTGGAGCTTCCTATTCGTTGTATTTATATATCTGTGTAATTGGCAAGGTTTTACGAATATCAATTTGAGTTGGAACCATAATTAGACAGTAAACCAGAAAAACTGTTTCCCAACGTTCTACGATAAATATAAGTGCAGGTAACCTAAATGTACTGGTACTGATTCCTGGCATGCTCCAAATATAAAAGGACAGGGAACCAAAATAACCATAGATGAAGAACTAGCAAACTTATTATCCATAGTTTTGCAGTACTATGGCAAGTTTCAAAACTATTGTTTGAATATAAGGATACTCGTGTTACTGAAATGTTCGCTCTGTAAACTTGTTAATAAATTTGGTTTAAATTACATCTATTTGTGCCAAATTTACTGAACTCAGCCTTCTTGGCTTAGTGGTTAAGGCTGCCAACTTTATATCATTTGTCTCTCGCAGCTATGGGTTCAAATCCTGTCAGGGTCTTTGGATTCTGTCATTTAATGAAGTTATCCAGCTAGCTTTGAAATGGAAGGTTGGTGGTTCTACTAAGGTGCGGACTCAATCCAGAAATCATTGGCATTGGTGTATCAGTGGTCTTCTCTACCAGTTAAAGTACTCTTAAGAAAGCTAGTTGTTTGACCATTACCATAAATGTACAGTGTGATGTTAGTTAGTATACAACATAACAAACAAACTGCACCTTTTAGGTTATACAGCTATGTGTTATGTTTTGTTGGGTATGTGGTTTGTTCCAGAATCCTTCTGTAGTAGTGTCTTAAACTTTATGTTTCATCATTTCAGATATAAGCCTCCAAGCAGTAGCGGTCCTGGAGATGACCCGACACCTGACTACATGAATCTTCTTGGCATGATATTTAGTATGTGTGGTCTTATGATGAAGGTATGCTTTATGTCATATATTATAAGGTTAAACCACTTTATATGTGTGGTCTAATGATGAAGGTATGCTTTATGTCATATATTATAAGGTTAAACCAGCTTATATGTGTGGTCTAATGATGAAGGTATGCTTTATGTCTTGTATTATAAGGTTAAACCACTTTATATGTGTGGTCTTATGATGAAGGTATGCTTTATGTCATATATTATAAAGTTAAACCAGCTTATATGTGTGGGCTTATGATGAAGGTATGCTTTATGTCTTATATTATAAGGTTAAACCAGCTTTTAATTACATTGTTGAGTACAATACTGAATTCTATTGGATGAGAACAGAGCTGTCAAACCTATATTGAAGAGGTGCTAGCCGAATCTGATATAGGTTTTGCAGCTTTGTTCTAGTCCAATGCAATCATTATTGTATATTCAACAATGTATAATGATTGCTTAATTTCACATCAACAGTTTTAAATACGTTGATTGTAACTGTGACATAGATTGAAAGAAATTATTCTTCATTATTGTAGTATTGATGTATTAACACACAAAAAAAGAATTTGAATAGAAAGCAGTTAATTGAGATTTATAATATTATTTGAAATTTGTTTACACTTGGTTGTAACAAAATGGTTACTATTGTGCCAGCTGATTTGTCATGGTAATTGTACAAATGATTTACAGTGACATTTAAAGAGAAAGGCAGTGTTAAAATGAAAAATTATTGTCAGAAAAAGTATGCTATAGATAGTAAATTTGCAAATTTTCTGCGTTCAGATAATGATATTATACAGTTTATAACAGAATTTGATTCACTAAATCACTGACTTCTACAAACCAGTAGGCACAGCCATGTTTGCTGACAAACAGGTGTGTGTGACATCCTACAACCACAAACATGTATTTAGATTTACAATAAAAATTTCGAATTGCCACAAAAGATAAAGATATTTTAAAGTATTCTGACACCAGAAAAATAAATTAAGAATACGTAACATTTTGTCACAATATGAATAAAAATAAAGTAAACAATTAATAAAAAAAATAATGGCCTACTTGATTTTGTATTGCAGTTGAAGTGGTGTGCCTGGTGTGCTGTATATTGCTCTTTCATCAGTTTTGCCAACTCCAGGGCTTCAGAGGATACCAAACAAACATTGAGTAGTTTTATGTAAGTTATATGGTGGATTAATTTCGATTTTTGTACATTCTGTGCTACAAAAATTATCCTAGTACATGTATTGGATAAAAGTTTTAACTGCACACACCAAAAGCTCAAATTTGGAGTGTATAAAGCTATATACAGTTGTATCTGGTGCAAAAAGTTATTGTTTGAATTTAGAATAAGAATTTTTGAAAATGCTTGTTTAGAAGAGGTATTTACAGTATGTTAGTACATTGTCTTAAGACTTTGTTTATGTGATAGAATCCTGCTTGGTGGTGATGGTGTAAGTAGTTTACCCACCAGATCACGGCAGTGAGCCTTTTTGGATTCACCAGAGCACAGTTCAGCCCCCTCATCGTTCCTAGGCAGGTTGTCAAGCAGTTAATTAGTATTAGTGCCTTCACTTTGGCAAGGAGCTGATAACTTCTATACATGCCAGAGCAGAAGTACCGTATAATGTGAATAACCTGATCATTCACAATGGCAGTGAATTGAACCAAGGCCCAGTTCACAGTCCAACTATTATGCTAACCAGACAGTTATTATCTTGCTTTTGTTTAATGTTATAAAAAAAATTTAATTTTTTAAATTTCATTCAAATCGATATATGTGTAGATCCGGGATCTTTAAACAGATGGGGTCACACATTTTTGACAAAGGGTGATGCATATTCCAGAGAGTGTTTGGCATTTTACTGGTCAATATGCTTGAGTTACCGTAAATTAGAAATTATAAGTGTATGTTTCAAAGGTTATTTTGTGTGAAAATAATGTTTTGCATTAATTTGTCTTTTTTCAATTTGCAGGTTATCAATATCAGCAGTAGTGATGTCATACTTACAAAATCCTCAACCGATGACCCCGCCATGGCAATGACCTTGACCTTAGTTATCATCATTTTGAAACATCACATTAAAAATCATCATAACCAAGAATATAATCAGACAATAAAAGACAGAACAGCAAATTTAGTGTTAACAATGCTGTGGATCTAGTAACGGAAGAAGAAATTACACAATGTTGTTATGTACTTATTTCTTTAATATACATATTATATGTATAATATGAAGATATCCAGTCTTAAAAGATTGCTTATTAGGAAAAGAGATTAGATATTAGATTGCTTATCAAATGCTATTAAGAGAGGTGAACATAACTACTACCAAGTTAAAATCGTAAATTAATGTAGAGTTACTTCCCTTTGGTTACAAATTGACAATTTCCAGATTTCTTGTGTAAATTATGTTTTTATTTGATTTATTTTATTAAGAAATTCTCATCAAATGCTATTTGTGCTTGGGTTAAAAGAGAGATGAACATTACTACTACTAAGTTAAAATTGTAATTTTATGTAGAGTAACTTCCCTTTAGTTACAAGTTGACAATATTTCCAGATTTCTTGTGTAAATTATGTTTTTATTCAATTACAATATTTTGTCATTGAATCATTTTGGGTACAATTTGCACATTATTTTTTATGTTTTATCCATGTTTTATAGTACCATATTATTGTATGACTATGAGATGAATGTCTACCACAAAAATGTGTCTGCCTTGTGTTGTACAGTGTAGTAGTGTTTTCAGTGCAATGTGAAGCATCGGTCTTTTTTTTTACAAATTTTAGAATATTAAAATAAAGAGAAACAAATATTGAGTTTGTTTGTATCAGTTATTTCTGTATAATGTTTTAGAAAGTTAAACAATTAAAAATATAGAATAATATTAGTTTTACAATTCCTTTTATTCAACTTGATCAATGTTAATAGAAACAAAAACTTACAGGCTCCTAGGCCAGGTACTTTACTTCATTAGAATCTGGCCAGATACCTTACTGTTCGTAGCCTTCACTTAGGTCCAAAATCCTTGTAACATAAATTTTGAATTTCTTAGAAAGATCAGCTGGGATACTTAAAACAGAAACATATGCAATAGATAATTAAGAAATATACTCGGTACTCCGAAATGAATTGAAAATTATATTTTAAAAGTTGCAACACTTTTCAGTTTAGGTTATTTTTTCACAAAAAGAATAGTTATACTGGAGAATTTGAGTGAGAGAATGATCTGAAATTTTGCGCTGAAGTTATTGGTCTAGAACTACATTAAATGGAACATTTATTTCAAAAATTTATTCCCAGTTGTGTCATGTCAAAAAAAACCTCAGTGGAGTCCCTTTAAGCAATTTGTTCTTGAAACCCCAGGCAAAAGCAAAGGATACATGTAGTTACAAGGTCCATGCTGGCCAATACACAGGAAGTGCTGCTGGTGAAGTCTAAATCCTTGTTGTTCTCCTTGACATGTATTTGATGAGGGTTTTTTGTGAGATTTTTACCGTGTAATACATTATTCAAACACTAATTAAAACTTATGGCCGATTGGTTAATGTATCTGACATTGAGTCATTGACATATGTTACTCACGACTGAGTGAATATTGGCCTAGAAATCTGATAACAGAATGAGTGTGACCAGAAAATAAACGTTTCTTTCTTCAAATCTTAAATCGTAGCCACTGATATGTTCAAGAATTCAGCTAAAAAATTGATGCACATCTTGTGTCGATGCTGTATTACATTTAAATACAACATAAAGGAATGGTCTCCATATTAGTCTCCATCATCCACCGTCAGTACAATAAAAATCACCGTTTTGAAATTGTGTAATGGTTATAAGTATGAAGAGGACCAGCCCAAAATCTTAGCATTTGTTACTTGATTCTGAAATTTATATCAAGCATTCTACACGTATTTCATTCAATTAAATATAATTATTTCACGCCAATGTCATTCGCTTCAATAAATCACACCAACGGGAAAAATGATGCTGGATTAACCTATAGTTGGGAAGGGCGTCCGTGGCCGAGTGGTTAAGGTCGCTGACTTCAAATTACTTGCCAGTCACCGATGTGGGTTCGAATCCGAACACCTGAGGTCTTCCTCCACCAGTAAAGCTGGAACGTCGCCGAATGACCTATACGGTGTCTGTGTGATGTAAAAGCCAATCAAACAAACAAACAAAAACCTAGTTAGGTTTTAATACGTCATAATATTCTAACAGAATACAAGTCTTACCACTATACTGACATTGCAACAACAGCAACACATTTGACTTCAATGAAGAGAAACTATTCGTTAAAGGTGTCTATTTTTCAACTTATTTATTATTTTGCCCATAGTTAACGCTTCTCGGTCTTTTAAATCCATTTTGCATGGAATGGGTGGCAACAATTTTTATAGAATTAACTTTGATGGCTGCTTTGATTGAAGTGGCGCAATGCAAGCAAAAACGTAAAAAACGGCACATTTTCTGTTTGTTTTTTTATTTATTTCATTTTTATTATTTTTTTTTGCGACAACACGGCGCATTTTGCCACGAGAAAACGAAAACGTGAAATCACAGTTCAGTTCACAGTTTCTGTGATTCGTTTTCGATCGCAAATCAACGACTATGTATAACAAAATATAGATCTTGGTCTGTGTAGTATATATTCCGAAGGACAAGGAAATGAACTATTAAAGTCATTTTAATGCGTATGTTTTCATGGAAACATGTCTAAAAACGTGTTTGAAGTTTTAAGATATTTCAACTACAGCATTATATTCAAGAAAATCAGAAAACAATACTTTCTCTTATAGCGGTATTAGTTTAACAAGCATATCTTCTCTACTTAAAGTACCCAGTAACACAGGTACCTATAGAAAGATATTTCCAGTAAGAAAACTGAATGAGAAATAACCTTCGCGTGCATTTTACTTCCAACTCCTGGCTAGTACTGACATTACAATGCTATTTCCGTCAACTTCATTAGCAACAAGGCTTAGATTTTCTCAGAATTATCAATCATTTTTGTGGCACGGATATGGTTGGTGTCAAAATGACAAACGCATTTTAATGTTACAAGACCTACACATTTTTGATGAATTCCAGACAGGCATTTTCTGTAGGTGACATAAAAAATAAATTTTAATAATATATATATAAGTCATTAATAACATAACGCTCCAGTTCCTTGTTATTTTTGGCTCAAAAAAAGAAATTGTTACATTGGGGACGGCGGGAATTAACTCGGGTTCATTTTCTCCGTTATCTCGTGCATTCCTCCAGGACTGGAGTTGGTGTAAGAAATGACTGATGCATGGAGGAAGCATTATGCAAATATAACCAAAGATTGTTCCGAGTTTTTATACACTGACGCATGCATAACTTCTTGTTGAAATCTAATTATTTTATGAAATGCACTGTAAGTATAATTTCATGGTCTACGTAAAAAGAAAACAAAAGCGTGGCTCAAAGCATGCACATAGGCTCCCATTAGCACCTGTACAAATACATGAGAAAATTTTAATCTAAAATGCAATGGTATCATAAATGAAAACAATGAAAGGTTTTGGATGCGACGAACAAGTTTGGGCGTTTGCGGATCAAGTCTTTCTTCGGCATCATCGCGTCAGTGAAATAATTTCCAACGTTCATGATGCATTTTCCACGATTCGTTTCCTCTCTGATTTGTCTACCATTCCAGTTATTTCACGGTTCATAGACTAATCGACAATACCTGGCATTCGTAAGTGAGTGACGTCTAGCAAAGTCGAGCACGGATTTAAGAGGTTTTGTTCGAAAATACACCATTTCTTTACATGTCAAAAATGTTTTTATATAATATAGGTTGTCATGTAATAATGCCAATATCGTTCTTACACATCGTAAATTCATGCAGAAAAGAAAACATTTATGCTAGATGTGTTTTTCTTTCCAAATGACTTAGAATGCTTTTTTTATATCTTAATTTGATAAGCAGAGCTACTTTGTACTGCGACCGTTTCTGTTTAATATCAAACAGACATCGTACCATAGGCTAAAGTGTAGTGACCCTTCTATGAATGAATTAAAGACAGGCCTATCTAAAAATCTTAAATATAATCAAAAGCTGACTTCCATACACCGCTAAATGTCAGAATGTCAAAAAAATGATATCTATTTTATCTGCGTCTGTCACCGATAGATTTCAAATACATGTACAAAATATGATTTTATCTTCTTTTATTAATTGAATTTTGTTGTGAATGATAACATACAAGCAATTTTCGCGAGAACTTCTGCATTTAGTGAATCAGATAACCTTAATTTAAGCATGCTGCTTAACACACTGGCTTTTCATCGTCGGATACCCACGGTCGAAACCATTAACATAATATGCTATGTTAATCAACCGTGGGTATCCGACGATGTGTGCTTTTATTCTTATACTGGTTTCTTAGAATTATTCAGCTTCCTAACTGGCCAAACCCCTGATCCAATGATATTGAATAATGTGTAATTTTTTTTTCTAATGTGTACAGCATTTATCCCCTTTTCACGGATAAGATACGAAGTTTCCTTCTTTTATTCTTAAGAGGCGACAAAAAACACACCATCTGAGATATCAGATAATGGGTTCATTGATACAGAATAATACTGTAACGAGTCAATTAATGTCAGATCTCTTGACCAGTTTCTTTCAATGATATAGATAGAGATATAAGATAAGTCGTCGCCGTATCAGATGATCTACAAGGTAGCGCATGTTGCACGAGTTTACTGTGTTTGCACAGGCCTACTTCTTAGCTGTTACTTTGCCGTTGGCGGAACCTAATGCATCCGTAATTTACACTAATTATATCAGGAAAATTATCTTCCTGAAGTGGGAAATAAGTCAAAAGTGCATACATGTCAGTGTCAGGATTAATTATCGGTGTAATTGCAAGATAAATTGTACTAATTTTATTTGTTTACATTTTAACCCGTCGAAACACGTGTTTGTCTATTTTTAACCCACAGGTAAATTTGTAAAGCCTGATTGGCTACTTGTCAAACGGATTTGTCATGACATGAGCTTTTATTATGCGCAAGTGGGAAATAAACTTTGACAATATCGCGCAGGACATATTACATCAAGTGGAACGTTTGGCATAATGTTATCGGGTGGGAAAAAAGTTTTTTGGAAGTTTTAATTAGGATCAAAAGTGTTAATTGGATGGATTAACGGTCAGATTTTCATACTGGATAATTGAAATTGAATGGATATGACGATTCTGTGTTCATTCGACAGTCGGAATATATTTAGAAACGAGGAATACTTGTCACCGTGTGAGAAATGTGTCATTTATGTTGTAAGCTGGTAAAGATTGCGTGTGTATAGTAAAATTTTGTGTATTGTAATTGAAAATATGAAAAGAAAAATGACAATTTCAAGGTACAAATGTATTTGTTGATAAAATAAATTTATAGAATGAGAAAACCCGGGGGATCAGCTTTGATACTTGGATTTATTCTATCTTTCTGCAGTGCAGGTAATGTACATCTTTTAGTGTATTATGACGACCCTCGGTTAAATCGGATCGGCGGTCTTTGATCTTCCTTTGATCTTTTTAATACGTAATTAAACTGTTAAAAGGTGAATTTAATTACATGTATATAAGGGCGTATTAAGAACTGATTTAGTATAAATACCACATATGTAAATAAGTTGTTATTATTGTGACAGTAAGAAATGTACACAAGTCATGTATATAATTATATTTAAGTGTAAGGCAACCTTAAGGATATTTATCTACCTAATGCACATTTTTGTAGTACTATATAAATTTACTTTAATTGTACAGTTGTATACACTTATACTATAGGAGTTGTAGTACTGTGATAAAACACTAGACTAGTGTGTCAGTGAACCTGGAGATTTTATCTTAGTACATACATATATAGCTAAAGAGACTTCAGCGAACAGGTTTTATAGTACTAGCTGCTAGACATCAAAATAAAAAGCACATAATAAAGTTATGGTAGCCAAAACTTACATACATTAAAATATACAAACTAAACAAGTATATTTTAAATGTTACATTCAATGTCAAAGTGATCATAAGTAATTTTAACTTGAGTAAACATGTATTTCCTTCAATTTATACTTATAAAGAGTTATAAAGTTATATATATGCTCTATATAAGCTTATAATGATTGAATAATATGATTTATTTTAAAATGCACACAATGTGGAGAAAACTAATGTTTCAGGATGAAATAACATAATTTGCATTAAAACCCACAATCATTTCCCATTCACAATTGTGACTCAAGTTAGGTTCTTTAAATATGCCATCATGATTCTGTTCAACCTTGCATATATAATGACTTATAATACTTAATTCTGAATAATTAAAAGTTTAACTTATGACAAGCAGACCTTTTTTCAAAGACATTTGAAAAGCACATAATCAGTGCTTAAAAAAGTTAAATCAACTTTGATCAAGGACCATTTCCCACAACTTTCTATAATTATTCACTAAAAAGGTTTGCTGTTTGGAGATTTACAAAATGTACCAGAATTGTATCTAATTATTTGTCAGAGAAATCTCAATAGCTCACCTGGCCTCTTTTGGATATGTACCAGATTGCTGCTAAGAAAATAATATTATGTCCAGCATTAGCAAATTTTGTCATAAAATAAATGGAAACTAATGTATGACATGTAAACCAATTGTCTAATATTAATATATAATATATGACATTATTTAAGCAGGCTTAAAGAAGGAATTAAGTTACATAATCTTGCTCTCCTATTAATCTCTTGTGCAAAAGCTCTCTGACATCATGCTGGCAACCCTGGCAGACAAAACACTGATTTTGAATAACAATACTGAAGCAGTATGGAATTACACTGTTAATACATTGGCAATACATATTATGTCCAGTGTCAATATAATTATGTTGGTAGCTTCTTTAGAATAGGGAAACATCTGGAAATACAATGGCATGAATTCAAACATGACTCTCGGGTATAACACACAGTGGACACTAAGTTTAAAACCAAGTTAACTTAATTTAAGACATCAGTTTAGCTGTCAGTTTTTTGTCCAGTCTTAAATTTCTATGAATTTTATGATCTTAAAAGGGCATAAATTCCATAATATACCTAAAACATCTTAATACAAATTATTCAAAATAATGGCAATGTAATGGTTTAACGCTGACAGCAAACTGGATTTTCACTGACAATGTTCACATGATTATTTTTTCTGATTTTGTTTTATCCTTTCTTGACAGTTTGTGCCAGAAATGTTGCATAAAATCACATTCGTCATAAATAATTTTTGACAATTTTTATAGACTAAATTTTGAAACTATATTGGCCTCATTATAAGTTTGATGATTCTGCTACAGGTTTTTTTCCCCAGGATTTTGGGAACATGACCCATACCCATGGAATTGGGAATTTCAGCAATGTTTTGTTAAAAATTGGGAAAAATTGCATGACTTAAATTTTGCAGTGTTTTAATGAATGCAAAGAATGATACTGTCTAGGATGGCATAGATCTGCAAATTTTGGGAACATGAACCATACCCATGGAATTGTGAATTTTTAGTGATGTTTTGTTGAAAATTGGGAAAAATTTCATGACTTAAATTTTGCATTGTTTTAATCCGACAACAAAATATATAACTTAAGATCTAGGTCACGAAAAGATATTGTATTATGGACAAGACCTAAAACAAATTATATTAAAGACACATTTTCTTATTATGGCATGAACATTTGGAACAATATACCTTTAAATATTCGTAATGCTAATAACCTTAAAAGTTTTAAAGAAAAATACAAAGCATATCTTGATGTTCATATGAGTGAATGAATGAGTGAATGAATGAATGAATAAATATATGAACGAACGAACAAATGATGCAATATACGTATATGTTTAAACAAATTGTTGAGTGTCTGTCGAAAATATATCAGTTGTAATATTTTAAAAATTACATATTATACATTCATTTTTCTACCTATGCATATTCTGTTGTTGTTGTTGTTGTTGTTTTCTATTTCAGAAGGCCACATTGGAAATAAGATATATATGATTGTTATTGTATGTTCTTAATGTGTAACCTTCTTTAAATAAAGATATTATTATTATTATTATTATTATTATTATTAATGAATGCAAAGAATTATACTGTCTAGGATGGCATAGATCTGCAAACATTAAACACCGCAACAGTGAAGAAGCCCTTATTTTCATAGATTTTAGAATTTGTAATTCAATATTTTTATTTTGTAACTTTCAATTGGGAATTTTTTCCTGTGGATTGGAAAAATAATATAATACTATTTTCCCTGAGCTATGTTACTTAAAGGAACAACAATGAGGTCCAAAAACCTAAAAATACATAGAATCAGCTCAGGGGCACTTAAAGCAGAAAGATAAGCAATGGATAATTTAGAAATTTACTCAAACTCGATACAGAAACATAAATTGTAAATCATATTTATTATAATTTAATTTTTCACAGCAAAAGCAACTTTTCTGGAAAAAAAGAGTGAGTGAATGATCTTAAATTTTGTGCGAAAGTAATTGGTCTAGACCATATATCAAATGGAACATTAATCTAGAAAATTATTTGTGAAAAAAAAAACTTCTGTGGAGTCCCTTTAAAATTAAAAGCTATAAACAGGCATTAATATTAATGTTAATGTTTCTTGTCATTACTGTTTTAATGTGCAATATATATAATGTATATATATCAGCTGACAGCATTTAAATACACATGTTTTTTTCTTCTGTATATCTATATATGGTACAAAGTGTTTGCAAGTAATAAAACCATGCAGTCCATTGGATTAACATAGTATAAAAATAGTTGTTCTTTTGCCAAATCCTCTTTGTGCGGTATTGGGGCTACGTAGTCTTTCAATAGATTTCGGTTTAATGTTTATTGTGGGTAGTACAACATTGATATGATATTCACTTACCGAACTGTGTTATCTATATATACATCATTATGAATTTCTACTTTCTTGCTTGTAATATTGATAAATTTATTGATTATAGATCGGGATTTATAACTTAAAAAGGCAAATAATTAGTCCAATTTGAGTGAAGTCGGCATTTTGACAACCTCCCAGAGTCGAGGGATTTGACGATTGTTTGAAAATTCTCTTGTTTCAAGTATTTCAAATGTTTTGCAGTTATAAGGGGATCAATCTTAACTAGTGTGATCAAGATTTTTAAGGCTGGACTGAAATAAAAGTTTTGTTACAATTATTTTGTTTGTTTGTTTGTTTCATTTTACGCCTTTTCCCAACAGTATTTCAGTCATAACGGCGTGTAGTTTCCTAACCATCGTTCCTGAAGTTGTTACAATTAAATAGATTTGCTCATGTTCTCATTTAAGTTTCAGTTGTTTGTTACATTATTGAAAGTTTCAATAATTAAACAATTACAATTACAAGAATTAATGTAACAACTTGAGTGTAACCAAAGCTACGTTTTTTAAAGCTTTATATTAATGTAAATTATGTTAAAGCAGCACGCCTCCAGGTTTGTGTTAATTTTCATGAAAATTTTGGAAATGTATTTAAATATTGTGACATAAATAAATAAAGCAATTAACATATTGCAGACAGCACTTGCAATCCAAGAAAATTACCAAAAATTGGTCAACATATGCAAAAACAGCCCTGTAGAAATTTAGTTGTAAATACTTAAAAATCAGTCATTAATTGCAAATAATATACATGTATAAAATATTACTTGAATCTTGAAACTAATTTACTTTTCCTTACGTCTTAGTACATTTTTTATCAAGTTTGATTTTATTGAAATATTTTGACAAATCTCTGGAGGCATGTAGCTTTAAGCTTTATATTACCCAGACTAAATTATGTTAATGACTATATCTAAGGGATCATTTAAGATTATAAATCTTTCCCAAACTTATTCATCCAATGAGAATGCCAAAATTTGAAAATTCTGACAGTCTATATCGCACTTATAAAACATGTGCTCTGAATTGTGATGATTTAACAAAATTTCATTTAAATGTCATGTCTATAGGAATAAACTATAAGCATGTCTACTTTAAAGTAGGTCAATGACTAAGTTAGTTAAAATAAAATATTTTAAAAAACTCAAAAGGAGCAAATGAAGCTTAATAATTAAAAACATTTAAGTTTTCCTTATTATTGAAGAGGGCGAGTTATTTTTTTTGAGAGGATTAAATTGTCAAATTTTTTCTTATTTAGCTTCTATTACGTAATTGTCTGCATTTAAAGTCAGGGGGGTAGTGGAGGGGGGGGGGAGGGGTTAACCCTTACACCTCTAATTATCTAAATTAAACTTGTCCCGCATCCAATCTGGACAAAACCGTTCATTCATTATTTCAGGTATCATTTGAAAATAAATACTGACTGAATAGTGAACACTGCTGGTAAACATCAACAAAAACAGTTCAATTAACATTTAAACTGAACGAAAATTTAATAAAAACTTAAAAAAAGTATAATAATATTAATTATTTGCAAATGTAGTGCAATTTATCAAACATCATCAAAGTACAAACCTATAATGTACAAATTTCTACAAAAATTCAACACTTGTCAAGAACAAGTACATACAGACAAGTGGTAATAAAAACCGTTGTTTTAATACTTTTACGACCTGATATGGTTTCGTTTAAAACCGGCCTAAACAACAGTACTGAAGTATGCTGTTCGAAAAGTAATTACACTATCATAAAAATGAGTACACTATAAAGCATACATAGTAGCTTGATCAGGGATGTTTTACATTCCTAACATCGGATTTAATTGTTGATAACATTCCATTACGGTACATTACATAGCCATGCTCGGCCTGGGCAGGTCATGTCATCAAAAAGTCGAGAGTGACGGAGAGTTAATAGATCGTCACCAATGAATTTTTTACCACTCGTGTAGTCTGTACGTGTAGTCTCGAGCGTTCTGACGCATTAATTGACAATATGTTTTAATGGGGTTTTACATTTATTATAAATGGTTATTAATGATATATGTCTTACTAAATGTTATTTTTTTATGGGAAATGTTATTTTGTTTGTTCAAATTTTCATCATTATTATATAATGATAATACTATATTAAAAATGCTTGTTCAAGTTTTTGATTATGAAAGCCAGGTGTTTGTTTGTGTGTGTGTTTATGTGTGTGATGGGGAGGGGGGGGGATGATGGGCAGGGTGGGCCTCGGCAAGGAGGTATTGAGAATTTTTAAGCGTAATGTCTTATATGCATTTTAAGTATTAGTGCTGTACTTTTTGAGTTTTTAGAAGAATAAAAATTAATAATGGTTGTGTAAAGCTTAAAAAAGTTTGTAAATTAATCTGCTGGGAATGACACATGAAATATGCAAAATTCAGTAATCTAATTAAAAGACAAATTATCACGAAAAATTTATTGATAATTTATGCTGTAATAATGTTTTTTTTTTTGTTTTTTTTCCGTCTGTACTTTATTTTAGTCACAGAATGCCTGTAGATTATGTAAATACTATTGTGTGCTTGAGTGTTATTTATTGTCACCTTTCAAAAAGTGGACTCAACTTTTTATATTCTCATCCATATTATTTATATCGACCCTATAATCAGATTTCATTTGACAAATTTACAAGTCTTTTTTAATCCATTATTTCGTTTACTTACTTGACAAATTCCTTCCTACAGCGAAGAATGGCTTTGACTTAAATTGACAAATCACTGATAAAATGAAATACAATAGCATCATTTGCCCTAATTATTGGCAATTTGACACTGTTGAATTACGTCCCTTTATTTGAATGTCTTTGTAGGTGGTATATCAAATATGTTAAAATGATAAACTTCTGTGCCTGGGTTTTACAGCAGATTTGATTTGTATCACCGTAACAAGTTTATTGACTTAAAGGTAGCAAATAATTCTAACAAGGGCAGTGTGATTATTATCTCAAAATATTTTCATGCCATCTTGCATGAGTGACAATTCTTGTGGGTTTTTTTGTCACAACTTTTTGCCCTCTTAATGCATGAGTGGCAAGATTTGTTGCTCCTAACTCCTTTCTTGTGATTTTAACAACTTTCTTAGACCTCTTGCATCATGATTGCATTTAGAGATGATTTAAATTAATAGAGGATATTGAATGAGTGTAAGTTTAATACTGAATTTATTACACGAGTTGAATAAAATTATATTATGCGAGCCTCTGGCGAGCATAATATTTTTTTATTCAACGAGTGCAATAAAGTCAGTATTGAACTTACACGAATTTAATATTCTATTTATCACATATCTAAAATAAAGACCGGTTTAAGTGAAATGATAGTCATTTTTCATTGACGCGTCTATAGTATAACGCTAACATATAGCGCGTCTTTACACTATGTTTGTATAACGCTAATGACGTCACGTCAAAATATATGCACGGCCGTGCAATACCATATTTACGGAGTCGCAAAATCGGCACGGGTGTGTGATAAATATAATTATTATATATATAGTAAGAGAAACAATTTTTGTTTGTGTTCATTGATTTTAAGTCATTTTGCTCATTTGTAATTATTTTATGTCCTTTGCTTCATTAAGTATATACAAGTATATTTTAAGCTTTTTGTATATTGAAGTCCTATTGCAATCTCTGTATGTCTTTAGAATTCTGTAATTTTCAGGCAATGCTTGATTTTTTAAAGTTTTTAAATTTTCTAATACCTGATATTTACATATCGTATAAATTATGGCTTTAATGCTCTAAGATGATATAAGATACGGAGAGGGTGTTTATAAATGGGTCATGACTCTGACTGCCCCTCACATCCAACTTAAGAGTATGGCTAGTTTGTTGAACCCCTCTGAGATTTGGATATCAACTCACGTTTCTTTATTGAAAATCATGCAAACATTTTTGTTCAATCAAACCAATGTCTTGAATGAGACACTTTCTGGAATATGCTGGGCTTGTTGAAAAGTTTGTGACCCTGGAAAATATGTTGGGATCCCCACCTGAATGAGGGCGATGATCAGTGTCCGGATCACGGGTTTCGTTCACTTAAATGTACTCGTGAATTCAATCCTTGTTGGTAATTGTGTTTGTCTCTCAGTGGGCCTACTTAGGTCACCCGACTGCAGTTTTCCTGTTATGACAATGAGCCCTGTTTATAAAAATATACTTAGACTGGCAGATTTCTTAAATCATATTGTGCATTGAAAAATTTATAAGATAATATGATATCGATTCCTCTCACTTTAATGTTTTGATCTCTTAATCTAAGAAAATGCATTTTAAAGTCTTAGATACATTGAAATTGGTGGCTGCTTGACATGCAATTTATGATTCAGAATTTGCAGTATTTTTGGCCAGATTTTTACTGTGTTACTAACTCAGTAAGGGCTATTTTTGCAGATTTTGACCTCTTTTTTTGTAATATATATGTGTTGTTTGCAATGTTTTCTTTGTTCCCTTCCCAGAATTTTATTTTTAGTACATTTTCATTTTCAAAATTTTTATAAAAATTAGCTTGAATCTAGAGGCATGCTGCTTTAAGTTAACAAAGTAATACAAATATATTAAGTTTATTTTGTTCTGTATCAATGGAAGGACACTGTGTTTGTTTAATATTGTGCATGTTATTGTCATGCATTAATGCAATATAAAGCATTTACAATTTGCTGTCAGAGTTATTATCTTTTTTTGTAAGTGAATAATTGGCATATATCATAATATATACTGGTGGTTAAAAAGTGGAAAATTCTAAGGTTGCCCCTGATCTCATTGGTTTATATAAATTAGGCATAAATGTCTCAGTGATTATAATTATCAATTTGTGCAGTAATGGGTCAACTCCTATTAAATTACGAGGGATGTCCGGAAAGTTCATATACTTCTTCATTTTTTAAACTATGACAATACATAATTATGTTGTACAAATTTTGTCAGCACAATTATACATATCTAGCGAACACATTTATAAAAGATTACTGAACTGTGAGTTGCATTTGTATTTTAACAGTAGTTACATACAACATATATACATCGTCATGGAGCACTTTGACAACGTCAACGGCGTCAAATTAACTTCACGTTTACAGATTATTCAATTTCTTCCGTTTTCAACAGCCATGGTACCTGTATGGCGTATACTTAATAAATGTCTGTTCCTTTGCCATTACTTTATGAATTTCATACACTAAAATTTATTTAAAAACAAAGATTTCACTGGTTCCCATACAGTGTGTGTTAGATGTCTGTTTTTTTCAAAGAATTTTATAACGTAATCTACGATATTTTGGCCATGCTACTTATGGTCGTCTGGGGCGCTCTTTTACCTAATTCTGTCATTACCGCTTCTTAATCTTGTTTGACATTTAAACGCAAGTTGTCTTGAACAATTTATGGCTGAATTTGTTTTTAAAGTAACGGCTAAAATCTAAGTTGGTCCCATATTAGAGTTGCTACAAAGTTAAATAACATTACGTTGCTCCGTCCTTGAATTTGACGTCATTTTGCAACACAAAATTTACGCACCTTCATTGCCTAAAACCGTCGTTAACAAGCTGTTTATTTACGTATGACGTCATAATTTTCACAAAATATCATGCAATAGTATCATTTGATGTCGCAAAATTAAAACGAGAGTTGCGTAAAAAATACACTTTTTAGCAAGTTATTATTCAAGTAGCTATCGTCATGAAATCAAAGTGCTCCGTGATCCGTTGATCATGTTGCCATGGTGATTGGCGCTTTGCGAATATTACTTTTATAATGTTTTTTAATTTAAAAATATGTAGCATATAAATACTTTAGCAAAATATTTAATCATCATATTGATATGACTGCTTATAATAATTTTATAGCCTTGTCTACGAACTTTCCGGACAGCCCTCGTATATAAGGAGTTAACCCGTTATTGCACTAAGTTGACAATATGTTCTTTATATCAAAGTTAACTTTATTAATTTTTCAAAATTCTTGGTAAGAAACAAAATGATATTGTTTATATGCATAAGTTGTAATTATAAAGTCTGACTGCCTGACCCATGATAGAATTTGAACAAATGCATATCTCTGCTAAATAGCTAGCTACACCCTCCAACTTCAAGACATACAGTCAAAACTGCCATAGTGACCTACTGTTTTCAGTGACTTCCTGTCTAATATGGCAAAGTTCGAGTCCGCCTACCAACTATTTTGGTAAAACTTTGGTTTTACCCATGCCGGAATCTTCGGTTCATATGGCATGGGGAATGAGTCGTATGCTGTTCAATAGGCCTTTTAATGATAATGTTATTAAATTACCGTAATGAATATAGTTGTAATTAATTGGGTACTAGCATAAATTTCCATGGAAAATTATTTTATTCAAGTAAAGAGTTTGAAATATAATGGCATAATGGTAGAATATGCAAGGAAAAATATCTGACAGGTTTGCGGTTCAGATCGGAATAATTTTGTTCCAAGGGGACAAGGCTTGCCAACCAATGGGCAAAGTCCCCTTGGGACGGATACTCCGATCAGAACCGCAACATATGACAGATATTATTATTACAGAACTGTTATCATTTAAAAATGATAACAACAATTTACTTATTAGTAACAATGTATAAAGTAGCAAGTAAAGCGAACTTCAACTTCTTTTAGGACCATTTCAAATACCATTTAAAACCGACCATAAATTGTAGTTTGTCTGTACATACATTTAAAAAAATTTGATTTAAACGCACCTTGGTTTTGTTTAAATGCATTATACATTTTGTACTTAAGTACAGTTTATGTTTTTCTTGGTTTGCCTTTGATCATTTGACCCGATTTTCTGTCTTTTGTGTAAATAATGTCGGTGATCTTATAGCATAAATCATTTATCTATGCGTGTAATATTTAACAGCATTTAGTTTTGTTAGTGGTCCGAAGAGAGAATTAGGGAATCGTATTTACTAATTTTCTGTACATAACACAGATTAGGAAAAAGATTTTTTCATACTCAATCATGTATGTCTATCGGGAATATATATCTTTATTCGGGGACGTTAATAATTGGTAATGTTCTTATGTAGGAGAGGCAGCAAAAAAAAAGCATCTTTAACCGACTTTTTTCGCTTTGTTAATTATAACGTGTAAATTAAGTTGAATAACTTTTGGAAATTTAAGTGATATTTATTTCAGTATTTAATAATATGTCTATAAACTTTGATGTAACTTCTGCTTTCAGACTTAGTAATATACATACAATATTTATCATTAAACCTGTGGTTTTATAAAATAGTTTTACAATTGTACGCAGTATTGACTGTTTAACTGAATTACACAGTTTGATATTCATACATGTATGTCATATATATATATATATATATGAAAGAAAGTCATGAGCAGGAAATTATACATAGTCAAATCACACGAAAAATCTGCACGAAGTAGCCAGGAACCAAACAGTTCTCATCAAGAATCTATCAACTTCAGGCAGAAAAAGGGAATGAGGTGTTCTTATGGGTTTTTGTGTTGTCAGTCTTTCAAATATCAGTCTGGCAATTGAATGGGTTTAAAACATATTTATTTAAGCTTAATTGCTTAACAAGTTCTTGCAACTTATATTAATCACTTTGGATTCTACTTACTGTAACCACCCAGTACTGGTGTCATATGTGGAATTTACATGGTCTTGACCCAAGTAGGACTCTAACCCACAATCCCTGGGTTGAGAGGCAAACACCTTAACACCCTTTTAACTGTTTTGTAGTCCTACAGATGAACCTTGCCACATTTATTTTCAGGTCAAAGGTCAAGGTCACTAGAATTTGTAATAAAAAAATCATTTAACTGGCCATTAATCAAAGTTCATTTACCTTTACCTGTATGTGTGCTACATGCCACATTCATTTTCAGGTCAAAAGTCAATGGGACTTTTGTTTTGATAAAAATTATTTTTTTTTTACATGACAAAATTAATGAAGAGAAAATTGGAGCACGCTGCCATTAGGACAGCTATTGAATACTTAGCATCATATTAAAATTTTAATTTAAGCCTTTTCCTTTGCAGTGAGCCCTTGAACTAAGTGTTTTTTTTCCAGAATTTTGGAAACATGACCCATACCCATGGAATTGGGAATTTCAGCAATGTTTTGTTAAAAATTGGGAAAGAATTATGACTGAAATTTTGCAGTGATTAAATGTCCAACTCTAGGATGGCATCTTCACAGAATTAAGCACTGTGAAGAAGTTCTTATTTTCAAAGATTTTAGAATTTGTTATTCAATATTTTTATTTTGAAACGTTCAATTGGGAACTTTTCCTGTGGATTGGGAAAATAACATACTATTTTCAATTGGAAATATGACCGAATATATCGGCTATGAAATAAGCCAAAAAAAATTCCTTGAACTTGATGTTGCTGCCTTATGAAACAATTGAGGTATAAGTGTAACATTTACGTTTAGTTAATACCCGGCTCATAATGTCTTGATAGGTTTTATAGAAATAATTTCAGCGTCAACATAACCATATAGTATAGGCATTTAGGCTATAGTTTCGGGAAGGACTTTTTGAAATGTTCATAAAGATATTGGTAAATATGCTTTGAAAAGGTTGTTCAATCTAAAACTTGCATTAAGTGATTATCATTTTTGTAAGCTGATAAAAAAATGAGGCGATACTGTGTGTAGATTTTAGCCTAGCATTTAAAGAATGTCACTCTACTATAGATAAGTATACAGGTATGTTTTACAGACAGCCAAATGTGTGTATATATATATTTACATTTTATATGGTTTAGGATATTGGCTAGACTGTTTGAGATTATTATTGTCTGGTATGGAATTATGTCATTTTGACTGATGAAGTCAAATATAGCACTGGACAGGCTGAATTTACTCAGATGCCTTTCAGATACAGTTATTCAGTTTGTTTTTGTTCGCCCTCACCAGTTTAGGGACATTCAATGATATAAGGAGGTAAAGAGGCCCTCATTAGCCCCCTATTCTAAAAATAGAAAATATATTACAATTCATCACATTCAAATGCTAAATTTTATAATTTGCCGTGTTTTGGTTTTTTTCCTTGTTAGCTCCTCTTTGTCATGACTGACTCGGCATTGAATTGACTTTAGAGTTGGTCAATCTTTTTGTTGAGGCCCATTTTGTCAGAAACTATTAAAGGCTATTCATTTTAAAGTTGGTATAAATATCATTATCATATGCCATTTCAGACTGGCAGAATTCCTAAAATTCATTTTAGCAAAGTTATCCCTCTTTTTCAACTTGAAACTATTTACTAGTACTGTTCAATTCTCAAAGACTACCGAAGGTATTTACTTCAAATTTTGAATATTTGTCTTGTACAATTTTAATTTTGATTAAAGCACTTCAAAAGGAAAGTAACTGTTTAATTTTGTCTGCTTAGTTATGCCCTTTTAATTCTAACTAATTCTTGGTAAACCTTTTTTGTTGCTAAACATTATAATTTGTACGGCTATGAGTTAAGTTCGCATTATTATGAGTTAAACTTAGAGTACATGTTTACTGTCAAATTTGAAATAGGGTATATGTCTAAGGGGCAGATAATCCAAAGACATTTTTACTTAATTACTTCCCTTATATGACTTAAACTTATGTCAATAAAGCTGTGCAATATTTGTCTGCTAAGCTCTTTTAAAGAATTATGCCTCCAATTATACATTTCCTGAGCTTATAACTTAGGTCTGCTTCTTTATAATTAAATGTTGACTTCAAACCACTTGCCCCTCACCGCTGTGGGTTTGAATCCCGGCAGGGACTTTGGATTTATTCATGTGAGGAAGCTATCCAGCTAGCTTACGGAACATTGTTGGTTCTACTCCTGTGCTCTTTCTTTCCTAAAATAATGCTCCAAGGGGCACCTGAGGTCTTTCTCCACCAGTAAAGCAGGAAAGTCGCTGTATGACCTATACTGTGTCAGTGTGACGTAAAGAGCCCAATCAAACAAACAAACTTTATAATTAAATGTTCATTTTGGTGTTAAAGCAGCATACCTCCAGATTCATGCAAATTTTTATGAAAACTTTGAAAATGTATTTTAAAGTATAATATTGTGAAGTGAACAAAGAAAGTTATTTAGACTTATGATGAACCTAAATTACCAAAAATATGTAAAAATAGCCCTTTTGCATGACAAACGCTGTAGAAATATGGTGATAAATACTGCAAAATCTATTATTTACCACACTAAACATGTAAATTATTACTTGAATCTTGAATCATATTACTTCCCTAAAAATCACAGTAGTTTTTTCAAAAGTTTAATATTTTTTTAATATTTTGGGTCATATGGAGGCATGCACCTTTAATGTTTAAACATATTTATTTTAGCTCGCTTGCGAAACAAGTTCTTGCAACTTATATTAATCACTTTCGAGTCCGCTTCCTGGAACCAACCAGTACTGGTGTCGTATGAAGAACCATGGTCGTGACCCGAGTAGGGCTCGAACCCAATTGATCTCTGGGTTGAGAGGCAGACACCTTGACCACTAGGCCACCGCTCACCTTTAATGTTATTTGAAGAGTATTGAAGAGTGATTGAATCATAAAATTTAAACGTCCTCGACTGCAGCAAAGTAGCAAAAAGAACTAAATATAGAACACTGGAAATGAAATGGGAGATATATTTCATACCACACACCGTATACCTTTTAAACACTCAGGATATATATATTAAATTCACACATTCTTGCAATAAATGAAAAACTATTTATATAAAATGCTGTGATAGAAAAGGGCTTATATTTATATTGAATAGTTATAGGAAAATTGTCATATGGGCCGTGTAAATTTGTTCATAGATAAACATCAGTGCAGGGTAGTACCAAGATACCACAACGCACTGTCGACAATTAATACAATGCGGCCATTATGCTCAACTTTCCCTACCTCGGTGTTGTCAGTGTATCAAAAATCGGTTTAAGATTTAATTGTGATACCATTTACTCTGTTAAAACCTCACACTGATATCGTATTGTAATCTGCTATTGCCGTTTATTATTGTTTATTATCGGCACTTAATTCAAGAACGATAATTATTGTATCAGTACCCCATGCACTTTAAGACCAACGATTTAGGGGGTCGGATAAAATTGTGTGGCCGAAAAACACGACACATCAGTTATTTTAAATTAAAAGAAATTTGAGTTTGGATTGCCGATTGCCGGAACAGCCAAAAAGTAAAGTATCTGCTAAATGCCTACACAGGCATGCATGCTGGACTGAGTGATAAACCAGGCTATTTTGGTGCCAAAAATCAAACCAATTGGTAGTGCGGGATATTTTTAGCTGAAGTTACTTAAAAACTTGCCAATAGCTATAAGGGTTGTACTTAGTGACTTAAATGCATTATACTTTCCTAACTTAACTGAACTAAGTGTAATATTTTATTTTTTGACGCACAGCTTTAATATTGCCTTTTGAATGCTAATTTTACGTCATTGCCATCATCGCCAGAAATTTAGAGCAGTTGCTTGCTTGTCGTCCATTACAGTAATATAAATATCTAGTATGCAGTCTGACCTGACACAGGGCACCCTGTTAATTGCACTGTTTATGCGCAAGTAATTTCGGGATATTGGCAGTAATGTTATTTTAATCAAATCTAATTTTAAAGATTTTGTTGTACATGTTTCTTAAAATATTCCGCGTTTTTCTGCGAGCAAAGTGACTACTCTCTATTAGCCCAAGATTTAATGTTTTTTACAGGTGAATCTTTCTTTTCAATTTAATTATTTGGTTAACTGTTCAGTAATATAGAATTTAATTTCCTAGCAAATTCGAGTAAGAGCATAAGTTAATCTTGTATTTTATACATGTTGTTGGGTACCATGGATTTAGTTCATGCAAATTCATTTTAGGTCGATTGTGTCAAATGGAAGCTATAATTAAGCTTATTGAAACACTTTCCAATCTGTCCCTGGAACCAACCAGTACTAAGCAATGAATGTAAAGTTTCTTGCTCAAGGAAACAACGGCTTGACCCTGACAGGGTTTGAACCCACGCGGTCAGCAATCCTAAAAAAGATTACTAGCTGGACGCGTTAACCACTTGGCCAAGCCGCCACTCCAAAGATTTGAAGTAATACTTAGTCAAGAAGCAGAAATATAGCATTGAATTTTAACATATTAAAAGGTATTTTCCCATGAAAGTGACTCATATTGTCAAGTTGTTGATCATAAAAAAGAGATGTGATCGATTTATTCAAAACGTATTTAAACTAAGTTTTCAGAAATAATATATTACATTTTTGTGGTCGAAAATCATGCGAGCATTAATTTTATGAATGAAGAAAAACTCAGTATACAGTATACACAAAGCTTTTAATGTGTTTTAAAGTTTTCAAAGCAGCGTGCAAACAATTTTGAGTTTCGTTGTTTTTGTTGTTGTTTTGCTTAGACTTGTTTAGACTTATTTGAGTATAATTTCAATCTCCATTTTGCTAACTGGATGAATAATTATTCTATATTTGCTGCATAAATTAAAAATAACATAAATTAACAATATTTTACATGTATATTTGTTGCATATAATTGTATACATGTATTAAAATGATACTTAAAATATGTCTTATTAGTGGGTAAAAACTGTAGTAACAAATAAGCATGCTAAAATTTCACTATTTAAATATAGTTTTGGCTGTCACAAAAAAATAGTAAAAAAAATTACTGGTGGCAACACAGAAAACTAGTAGTTAAACAAACCTCGTTCAATCATTTAAAACCTTGTTAACACACAAAAAAAAACGTACAGACAAAAGTTCATGTAGGGTCGTAATGTATTAAATATACCTGAAATACATCGGTCACACTGTGTGTTATAAATAGATTAAACACTGTGTCCTACGTGAAAGTTGTTTCATTTGTTATTTATAATGTATCTATAGTAATCAGTAATAGTAATTATCATTAATTATGAAGCATCATCTTTAAAAAATGTACCGCAGCAGTTATTTCCTTATATATTATTTGAATTAGATACAAATTGTTTAAGGTGAAATAATTATAGATAAATTTTTCTTCATTACTCTCTTTTAAAAAATACCACCGCTGGTTTAGATCAGTAGGGAAAGCATTGGATTTGTAGCCCTGGCAACACTGGTTCGATCCTTTGGGCGAGGCAATATTTGAGCCGCGTCATGACAAAACCAACATAATGGGTTTGCGACCAGCATGGATCCAGACCAGCCTGCCCATCCGCGCAGTCTGATCAGGATCCATGCTGTTCGCTTACAAACCCTATAACAAGTAGAGAAACTGATAGCCAACAGCATGGATCCTGATCAGACTGCGCTGATGCGCAGGCTGGTCTGGATCCATGCTGGTCGCAAACCCATTATGTTGGTTTTGTCATGACCCGGCTCAAAATTTTCTCTTTGACAATTAATATTAGACATACTGAGTCGGTCATAATTGTCTCTAATTGCTGATTGAGAAGTCATGTGGCTTTAATAGCTGGTCTTTTGTGGAGAAATTGGTAATTACTGGTTCCAGTTATCCAGGAGCAAGGAGAGCTGGTTATAGTTTGATCAACCTAGGAAAGATTACCAAACATGTTAAATCAGCTGAAAACCTGAATAATTAACAAACTTGTTTAGCAGAAGCAAGCTAGGAGTCAGAACTTTGAGTCCATTAAAAAATAGGCAGAATTACATGTTTAGGAGGTGACAGCAATATCTATCTGATGTCTTTGGCTATGTTTGCCTTCTGCATGATGTTTTTCAGTAGAATCATAGAATCAGTTTTTGCTTTTGGCTCCTGACTAGAAGGTACAGCACACTTACCCATTTTTGCTGCCATGGCTAGATGCTATTCACCCATTTTTGCTTCCAGAAGTCATGGTGTCCATCAGCCATTTTGCTCCTTTAGTAAGATGCCTATCAGCCATTTTGCTTTATTCACAGGGTGCCCATGACTGTCTAAGCTCCTATGCTAGGGTGACCATTTTAACTTAATGTTATAGTGTGTCCATCACCCATTTTGCTCCATTCATTGAGTGCCAGTGTGATGATCACCTTTTTTGCTCCAGTGGTACTGGTGCTCATTACCCGTTTTGATTCATATAAATATAAATATGGGTGCAAAATCATTATGTTTGCTCATCACATATTTTGGCTCCTTTTACCTGGCTTTCCTTTACTTTGCTCCTAAATTGTATGATAATTTGACTCATGAGATTAATTACTCCTTGTGAAAGCTGGGTGTTTATCACCCAGTTTGCTCCTGTGATAGCTGGGTGCCCATCATCCATTTTGCTCCTGTGATACCTCTGTGCCAAACAGCCATTTTGCCCCTGTGATAGCTGGGTGCCATTACCCATTTTGCTTCTGTGAAAAGTTGGTGCCCATCAGATAATTTGCTCGTGTGGTTACAAAACTTGTGCTTATTACCAACCTTTTTTCTCATGAAAGGTTGTGGGCATTGCCTATTTTGGCTCCTGCTTTTGGATGCCAATATAACCTAATTGTCCAGTCTCAGATTATCAAGTCCTTTGGTACAATGTAATCATTAAATGATAATTTGCATATCATGAATTTGCTATGGGTACAAAACTTTTATTCAAAATAGAAGGCTGTGAATAAATAATATATGTGAAATTGAACTGAAGTAAGAATAGTAATTTTGAAAGAAATTGTATGAAATAGCATGGTTTATATATTGTGGGGTGCACTGGATTTTAAATTACTATCTCATAGAAAAGAAG